>NC_039504.1:4465748-4707244 GCF_003590095.1 Trichoplusia ni
TTCACATAAGTATCTATCTCCTATAAATATTCAAAGATCAATAGGGTGAATTGAAATTTGAAATTAATGTATTATCATTTTAGCTTCACTTCTGCACGACATATGGATCTGCATGATCCAAGTTTCGGTTTCAAACGAGCAGTGAGTGCACTTGAAAACCTATAAAACGACCTTCCAGCATCTTACTCGCCTGAGGTCGTTGGACGGCGCGGCGTCTTTGTGGATATCATTGTGAACACTCACGCTGGCGCCCACGTGTCCACGCTGTGACTATTTCCAAGTAAAAAATATGAAATGCGAATATATTCCGCTTTTTCAGCCACTTGTTGTTAGTAACGATGAATACAAATATAGTGACGTGTGGTAGCCAAGTTGCGCGGCCGTAGTTTCTTGTTTTCCGGAAGACACTATATCCGCACATCACAACAAATAAAGAGTTGTACTCGTCACGCGTAATCAATGCAAATTATTCACTTGACATTGGTCTTCATAAACATCTATCAGACATAAATAATTCATTGTATAGTATAGTACCTATTGATTACCCAATAAAAGCGGTCAAGTGCAAGGTCTTTACGATAATTTCACTATTCTACAATATATTGCACGGAGATTTATTTTGAGACAATTATGTACGGACTCATTACAACGAGTTAGTAGAGGGTGACAGGCGGACTCTACTAGCAACTAATCCCGCACTGGTCAAGTGGTCTAAAAATACAGAGTTTGATCTATATGTAAGGTGTCCCCGTCTGCACAACGCCGCGTGTCCGCAATTATGTGGTAGTACAACGATGGATTTGCCAAGAGCAAATGCGGTGGTGTTGTAAACAATCACCGCTACTACGCTGAGACATAAAATAATTATTGCAGAACGGGCAGACGACGTTCATTGCTAATGGAAGATTGCCCAAAATAATATTTATTGATCTAAATCAAATGAGAATACTTCAATAGGAACTTCATGTGATCAAAATAATATTACAGAGTGTAACATTTTGAATATGGGACGTTATTTTAAAAATTACTCCCATTCCTTAATATCCATTTAATTTTGAAGTCGTTAATGCGCGGCTCGTCCATCAAAGTATTTGAATAAATTTCCAGGAACGTTTTACCAAGACTTCCTGGAATGCTGTATTTCTGGTAATCGTTCCTTAGTCACTTAAATGCTTACTAGTATAACGTGGTTTCAATTTATAGCAGTAGGAGAATGAAAAACTGTAGTGTTCCTGCGGTAGTGAGGTAAAACTGGATCGTTCTGGCGGTGGGTTGGCGGTGGCTCGGTAACTCGGATTTATCACCGTCGGCCCGCCTTATATTAGCTAAATTACGGAGTTGTTGGAACAAGCCTAGTTTATGGTATAGCGCAAGTTAAAGAATTGTTTGTTCGGAGAATTTATCGACTGTTTTTTTCCCCTTCGATTTTTACTTTTGGTTAGCACCGTTTACACCAGTTTTAATTGTAATATGAGGTATAGTTTTATCTTGAAATTGATTATTTAGGCATAGCGAATAATATGTTTTTCAAACACAATAATACTTATTGGCGTTATTACTTGTAATAACGTTTATCGCTATTAACAAAACAATTAATTACATTTTACTATTGTTACTTTCATAAATGCTTTAATAATGATATTTACACTTCTTACTTAGAAAGCGTTCTTTTCGAATGTTATTATAGATATTATTTATCTGGTTATCATACGAAAAAAATTAGTCCATTTAGCTTGTAGGACTCATGTATGGAAACTCGGTTCGTACTGCTATACAGGTGTTGCATATCAATCATAGTTTATTTGGAACAGCAACATTAGTAAAATCAGTATACGCAAATAAAGAAATGATTTATTTAGTTTAAATAAACTTATGTTAAACACCCGGCTTTTGTACGTTTGGACACCAAAAAACAATTTATCAGTCCAGTTGGCTCGCGTTCACTTCAATAGCTCGTTTGATGAATAACGCTTATATCGGCACACGCGCCACGTTTACAGACCTTCCGTTTGTCGGTGGCGAATTAATTTGATGAACTCCGGATGTTGCATATTGTATTGTTGGGTTGGTCAACTTTATATGGCCGCTATACGTCAACCACAGGCTGATTGCATGCATAAGGTTAGGTTGAGTTCGAATCGCCTTATTTTTTGAGATAGGAAAACGTTCAGACATTATTTTCGATATGTAACCTTTACACCTATAAGGCGTACGTGACAGTAGGCTGTACATAATCTAATCTAACATATTAATCTCTAGACTAGGAGGTATTCTACAAACATATACCTAAACAATTAGGATTGAAGCATACAACATCTTGCCACATGATCATTTTAGTTTTCAGGCATTTGCACTAAAAGTAAATTTATTACGAGATACTATAACCCGTTGGTTTTACAGCATACAAATTAGGTACAATTATTTCAAGTCAAAATGACATCACAAATAATTACCTGTGCACATTTATTCGTCTCAAGATAGTCGATAGTGTATCGCGGCTATCAGCGGCCTTGAATAATAGCAATCTTCGATAATGAGCAATACCTATTACTATACTGAGTATTCATAAAAATCTTTGATGCTGTAATCAACCGCGATAAGCTATAGATTAAATTCAATTTGGGTTCTTTGGCGACAATAAGCGGAGACGTAAAATTACATACAATAAGCAGGAAACTTCTAACATTTCGTGAAGTAGATGTACGGCTCAGGCGATAAAGCAAATCTGATCGCGAAATTCCTTTCTTGTGAGGTTGTTTAGTAAATTAATTTCAACTTCATCGTCTTTAACGAGGTGATTTTCAAAAAACAGTATTGAATAAAAAATTCAAATATTTTAATGTGCATTGAAATTATTTTCATTTGGTATAAAATTAATTGCTATTATGTTTTCGAAATTACCTCTTATCAGAGTCACGACGTTTTGTGAATAAATTCTAACTTATATCCCTCCACTCCATGCTATAATTTTCCAACGTCGCACTCTTATGACACAGCACAATAGGACGTGTCACAGTCGAGGTATTGTATTACAAAGGTACAGATGACAATTCTAGTGTTAATTAGTGGTTGCATCTCGCCCTTTTGTTATGCAAACCTGCGGCGTAGTTGTAAACAGGTTATAAACAAGTCAGTCCTCTACCTATGTTATGTAATTTAACAAGTTAAAATAAAACTTGATTGAAGGATGTTTGTTGCTTCTCTATGGAGCGCGCCGAATCACCATTACGTGGCGGCGGCATCAACGGTTTTACGAGTATAAAGCCACGTATTCACTGAGCAACAATTGTTTATAAACTCTGTTTCAGAAACAAAATCTACGTGTTTCTGAAACAAATCATTTTGTTTCAGAAACATATAATTTTGTTTCTGTAAACACTACGTGTTTATCGGTATGTTTCGGTGCTCCCCACTTGTGACGGAGAACACAGAAGCAAATCAGTTGCGCAACAGGTGCATGCGAGTGTGGACGCGTCTAAACATTTGTTTATAAACATGGCTGTAGTGTGGGACGATGAAACTGTCTTTAAATTGATAGAACTATTTGAGAAAAAACGAATATTATGGGATTGCTCGACAAAGGACTATAAAAATAAAATAAAAAAGAATGACGCCTGGGAAGAAATTTCGAATGCTTTGGCAATTCCAAAAACAGATGTTGAGAATAAAATTCGGTCGCAATTTGCAAGAGAGAGGAAGAAAATGTTGTCTACAAAAACCACAGGTGCTGGTGCTGCAGATATAAGGAAATCAAAATGGAAATTTTATGAAGAATTAATTTTCTTACAATGCACGACGACAAGGGTCGGTGGTGCGGATACTTTAAATGAAACAGTGAGCGCATTATTCATATTTTATTTTTATGTTATCAGCTGTAGGCATGTAAATATTCTATCTAACATATACGAAAACACTACCGCCATAGCATTAAGCTACATTGTTTTGTTACGGCAAGCTTCCTCTTTCGCTCATGAAATATTCACCAAATTGATCCCTTATGATTGTAGCAGTACGTGCTGAATTTCTAGGTCGCCTTTCCAATTCCAAAATTGAAGTTCCTTCAACTGTATACTCTCTACGCCAAGCACCTTCTATGACATTATGGTCACTGTCTTCAAAATCAAAAGTCATCGGGGGCGTATACAAGGCTCTAGATTGTTTATTCCTTCTTAAAAAGTTATGCATGTAAAGACATGCCATTACAATAAGTTCACACTTTTCAGGCTTGAGAGGAATTGGTTTACGAAATACACGAAAAACCACGCATAAAATTCCAAAAACATTTTCTACAACCCTCCTGGCCCTACAGAGTCTATAGTTGAAAATTCGTTTCATTGTGCCACGGTTATGAATACCCGGGTACGGCCTCATCAAGTTTTCCGATAATGGGAATGCACTATCGCCCAGTATTACATAAGGAAGGTCAGGTCCATCTGGTGATATCGTTTCTTGGTTTGGAAAATTAAGACGGTGTTCCACCATTCTTTGATAGAAACTCGTTTCTTGAAAGATGCCACTGTCAGATGCTCTTCCTTTCGCACCACAGTTTGCATATATAACATTATAAGATGCATCTACAATAGCCAGTAGTACAAT
Source organism: Trichoplusia ni (assembly GCF_003590095.1). NCBI lineage: Eukaryota > Metazoa > Arthropoda > Insecta > Lepidoptera > Noctuidae > Trichoplusia > Trichoplusia ni. Next base: position 4,470,345 of record NC_039504.1, read on the forward strand.
ACTTAACTGATCTTTGTAGTTGTAGTAATCACTGTTACTATTGCTAGGCGCTTCAATAACCACATGCTTCCCATCTATAGCTCCGACACAGTGTGGAAAATTCCATAATTCGTTCCACTCACGGGCCTTTTCTTTCCAGTGCGCTTCGGAACTCGGAACCTTAAAAAAAAAGTGTTTAAAATTGCAGGCAAACCGTGAAGACCTCCTGGCAACTGAGGAGCCAGAACAGCAATCGGAGCAGCAGAAACCACAATCTCCACTTCCACCATCCCCACTACCATCTACAAGTAGCAAAAAAGCATCTAAAAGAAAAGTGGATGACAATCTAAGTGAAGTATTTGAAATAGTTAAATCTGCAAAACGCAAAATGGATGAATCTAAGGATGAATATGATATTTATGGGCAATACGTCGCTTCAGAATTAAGAGCGGTACAAAACGAGACTGCCGTAATACAAGCCAAGGCTTATATTAATAATATTTTAATAGACATGCGAATGGGCAAATACAATTATGGTTACGGATATCATAGCCATCCCGGATATGAAACTGCGTCGACACCAGCAAGTTCAACCTCACAAAAAGAACTTGAAACCATTGAAGAGATAGTTTCACAAATCGCATCAGTAGAAGAAACCGATAGTAGTACCCAGTAGATAGTTCGCCTAATTTTGTATAATTAATAAAAAAAATATTGATTCATAACTTAGTTTTTCTTACCTGGATGTAGTTCTTCAACACACGTTTTATATTCTTACAAACTTCGGGTATGATCCGGCTGATTAATTGTTTGGAAACTCTAAAAGTGTATGAGAGTGAAGAATATGAATCTCCAGTAGCTAAATATCTTAAAGTAATGGCTAGCCTTGTTTCAGCGGTAACTGCACTTCGTAAGTTTGTATCTTGTTTCTCTATAAATGGTCCAACATTTTGCAAAAGATATTCAAAATCTGATTTTGACATTCGTAGAAAGTTTATAAATGATCCATCAAACATGCATAAATCACTTAATACGTCTTGTCTTCTTAGCAAGTAATTCCTGACCCACCATCTTTTACGTTTCTTTTTACTAGAAATGGACTTATGCAAAAAAATGTAGGCACCACATAACAACACTACTTCCTCGGGCGACATGACCTAAGCAACTGACTGTGTGGACGGCAGAGTTTCCGAAACATTGTTCCTGGAAACATTTACGTGATGTTTCAGAAACTGTGTATCCGAAACACTGTTGCTCAGTGAATACATGGCTTTAATATTTAAATCTATTCCAACATTAAAAACCTATCTGTATCGTATATCAAGTCTGAAACTACGCTGAAATTTGTCAGGAAATTTAAAATTTTGTTTTTGTGCCCAATCTTGGGTACAATATTATAGACATTAAGAGATTTAGAAATACTGAGTCCTAACGAATAAAAAAACGACTAGACTTGTTCACATTTCTGTAATAAGTAGCATTTTATTTGATTTGAATTGTAATGCGTAAAATTTGTATGCACATGCGTTGTCTGGGTGCGGGCACGGATGGCAGTCCATTAGCGTCAGTATTAATATTGCCGACATCGGCTCGATAACGGTAATGTCAGGGTCGGCCGGTGTGTGCTGTGTAACGAACTTACATGTAAACACCAGCAGTGGCCATGCGCCGTGCTAGCTCGAAATAGGCGACCGCCCACTTTTTAAATACTGCAGGTCATTCGAGCGAAACCTACGAGGCCGGTGAGCCAAATCCGTAAACATTTCGTGCCATTGTTTGTCTAGTTACTTTCTATTTTTAGTTCTATTCTGTATCTGTATATTATCTGCTTCCCAATAAAACTAGTCCTAATGAACTACATAAATTGTATTTTATTTCATCTTACTAATATTTGAATTCGAGTTGTAGCGATTGCACAGTTTTATAACTGATACTTTCACATTAAAAGATCCTAGCCTATATAGGTGTATCTTGAATATAACGGAGCCTATTTTAAAACAACGAAGTGCTGACGTCAGAGCATTGTGCTCGTCGAACCAAATTAGGGCGACCACTAAAGAGGTTGAACTCACTAATGCCTTTCAAATTGTGCTCCTATTACAGCAAACCAGTGAAGTTAACAACTTCTATTTCAAGTAGGTACAAACGTTTGTATGTTATCGTTCGTTAACCCCATGTTTGTTTATTTTCTCTGGGTATTTCAATCATAAAATAAAAGGTCTGCTCCATGCGAATTCTGCACATTCAGAACATAATGCTATTGTTGAGGACCAGTCGTACCTTTTCACATGGAACTAACAATAGACATTTATAATTCTCGTGAGAAATTCCAACGATCCATCTGAACGGCAAGGATAAAGGAGTAAGGAGACAAAGGATATTTCCGTTTCTTTCCCACAGAAATTTTATATTATTTATTCTACATTCCGTTCAATAGCCGATATTTTTAACTACAACTGACAACAAAATGATTGTATTTACAATGAGATTTAGCACTCCATCTGATAGCCAGTTTTACTAGTCATATTTTTTTAGTCTTGGCCTCTAACACCGCGGCATTTTTTCTACAATGGAGATTTACACTTGATAAACATGTCTAAAATGTTGTGAAACCGGTTGACATTTAAATCTGTAAACTTTGAAAATATCAAATATAACGAGTCTGAATAAATCCGTCTTCAAACATAATTATTAATGCCACGTATAGTTTTCCTTACTTAGGAAGTCGCCCGCTTATCTCAGTCGAATCAAAACATTTATTTTAATTATTATTTAAATGTTCGTGTAAACACACGTGATGGGTGATAGTATATCGTGCCTGTACATAAATAAATAATATTAAGGTTCCAAGCTGACATGTCGCTTCTAATGTATAGGAATAGGCTTTGGTGTAACATTACACGCGCTGCAATTAGATTGTTTGCTGTCGACGTAACGCCTTTATTATTTGAATAATGATGTACATTGTATATGCATATTCGTTATGACGATAAAACAAATAGAAATTTCTTAGAACAAACTGCGTCTCGGTGAAATATTAATTAGATTTTTAGGCTTTATGGTAATATGTTGTATGTATGACCAAACCCGAAAACCATTTCACGTTATATTTTGGTATTTAAATAACTAAAACAACCGTATTCTGTTCTACTTAATTACTGGGGAAAAAGATCCTTCCCGAATCACAATACATTTTCCCCGTCTATAATTACACAACATTTTGGCGACACACAATTAAACACATCACGTGTTTACTCAGCGTGTGTGCAAAACATCACACATATGTACGAGCAACACTGATAAAGTGCTGTGTAAACGTCGGCCGACGTAAGTACGCTGTGATAATGTTTTTACGGCGAACGCATTGAATCTACGAACCAACTTATTATAACTAATGTACTCTAATGTAAACACTTGGTTTGCACGGAAGCTTGTTTTTGGAGTTATCGCTATTTACCTTGGAGATACTCTGAGTAGAATAAAAACTGAACAAATATTTGACTTCTTTACATTGTCTTTGAATTACATGAATGAGACGTTGTAACCGCAGCATAAGATAATTACTTGTTGGTGTGACTGCCTCTTTTAGAACTCCATTTTTTTGTTAAAAGTTTGAATTTGCTTAAACAGCAATAAAAAGATTGAGCTGTTATCCTACTAAAGACATTGACCAATAATAACTTGTACTTAAAATACTTGTGTCTAAAGATGTGAGCCCTATATTCAACGTGCGTGCTAACGCAAGCAATTAACATTTCTAGCACCATATAAGATATAGAACCAGATCTAGCCACATAGGGACATTCCAAAGGACTTAATCATTGATATTCGAGCGTGGCTCTTATCGACACTATAATACCTTAGACGATAAAACATCGATTACAAGTGCGATACGAAATTTATTATACTCGCAATGAGCCGCAATAGGTATAGACACAAAATTGGCGCCTGATTGACTCGTCATAATGAAACCAAGTTTTTAAGATACGAATAAATTCTTGTGAGATAAGTACTTTGTCTGTCTTACATATCCTTAAGAGGCTATGATCATTGGTCGAAAGTATATTCATTTTTAATATAGGATAATGAGGAAAATTGTTCTAACATTCGAGCCATTTGTGAGATTGTGATAGCGTGAACAACAAGCGATGTAAAGTTGAGACTTGCTGCAAGTGTTACAATATTTTGTTACTTTTTATGAATCTTGGCTGACGTGACTACGTGGCACATTCGTGTTTATCTAACAAAAGGCAATAAACAAGCTGATATGGACGATAACCAGCTAATATTAATATGCTGTTTCCTTTTATGTGGCATGTCTTGAAATTCTCTTTTTGTATGCAGTCATGTTAAAATAATAGCTGTAGTTAAATAAACTATTGCTAATAAAAAGAAAAAATATATTTAGAATTAATAACGGTTGTTCGTATGAACGGCATTATGTGTTAATGTTAACATTGTGTAAAATAGGATAGAGTTTATGCGTTTCCTCAAAGCTCATTATAACGTGATGTAATTGCTGGAGAATAAATTAATTTATGACTAAACTTATGTGAAGAAAACCTGTAAACTCATTATGACCCGCAAAGTTATTTAGATTTCAGAGCCAATTATAATTAATATATTCAGTCTTACTTATTCTCTTTACGATCAAACTAAGTTATTTACACGTAATTTCCTTCAAGATACAGACGGGATTGCCTATCTATAATTTAATTATCTATAATTAATCAGTTGGTTTTAAAAATCTGTTTACTACTGCGATATCAAAATTATCTTTTGTCATTACCAATTATGTATATTTTAACGATAAGTAAGGATAATAGCTAATCACCTCTAAAAAATATGTATTTTTTTCTTTTTTATCTAATCGCCGCACGTAGTCATTAGTTTTGAGGAAACACGAACACGTTTTGGTGATTAAAATTTGGTCTTCCTCTTAGATTATGGCTGTAACTCGTTGCCTCGCATCCAGTCGGTAATGTTTGCCGGTATTTCCACTACTATGCGCTAGACGTGTAACGGTGGTCACATGAAATGCGAAGAATTGTCGCTATGGAGGCAGGAATGAAATAAGGGCGTGTACTCACCGTCGGCGTCAACTTCGTTGATCATGTCTTGAAGCTCGGCTTCTGTGGGGTTCTGTCCTAAGGATCTCATCACGGTTCCCAACTCTTTGGTTGTGATGGTGCCATCGCCGTCTTTGTCGAACAGTGAGAACGCCTCCTTGAACTCGGCGATCTGTTCTTCTGTCAGTTGATCCGCCTGTAAAGACCAAACATCACAGTTAAAAATAAAAAAAAAGTTTAGATTTGAAAAAAATAAATAAAAGGACGTACGGAGTTGACGACCATTGTTAATGAGTGTCAGATACAAAGAGACGGTAGACGGAACACGGGCGGTTATCGGGCGCGATAAGATTACACTGGAGATTATGTGTAATTACCGGACCGGCCTCGTCGCGTCACACTGCGGTCTTTTACGCCACAGATACAAAATACTGCATTGCCATTTTTATCAAATAATAGATGTTATTGAGATAGCACAACAACCACTTCATAAATACGATTGTTATATTTTGAAAGGTATTCATGTTTACACATACCACATGGAAAATCACCAACTACCTAAAGCATGATTAAAACAACTTTTACAAACATTTGTTTGATGTCTAGCTGTATAGAAATGTTGTTTCCAATAGTATTCATAATCAATGTGACTCATTCAATGAATAATTCCAAATAGTTTGATACTGATTAGGCTGACACATTTTTATCCATACAAGTTGCTTGGACTAGAAGGATCAAGAAGAGACTTATAAACACATATGTTTAAATTTTCTACAGATGACACAATACATTCATACTAATGATGTTTAAACTGCTTCTCCAATTAAGTAACATATATAGAATGTTACACTGCAGCAGTGACTCCGCCCATGTTTGAATCAATATTTAAAAAAGTTTTGTTTTAATTTCAACAAATATACCAATAGTTTAGTCCTGTGATTTAAAGAAATTAAATCAATGAATAATACCGACGCAATATAAAGCAGTATCACATATTTTTCCTCCTATACTATAATCACATTATTTAAAACAATGACTATATTATGCTGCTGATAAGCAAGGTATTTCAGTTAAAAATAAACCATTAGAGTATCAGTCAGCAGACTATTTAAATATTCAATGATAAAACAAATCAACAGACTACATTTGTTTTTACAAGTAGTCAGAATGTTTATAATTGGATCAATCCAACACATATGGGTACTTATAGGATGTCATGGCTCGCCATACTTATAATTTAAAGCCAGCCTACAATGAAACATGATAACCAGATTTTGTATGCCAGAGGTTGTAATTTAAAACAAACCTGTTTTTAGTATCTACTGGTTTTTTACCAAGGTTATGATAGGAAGTTTAGAAATGATTTTGATATGTGAACATAAATCAGTTGCTAATCAACATGCAAACCTAATCAATACAAACAGTGTTGTATTGATTAGTAAAAACAGTGTTGTATTGATTAGTATACATATTTTTATTTTCAAAATAAATAAGTTTTCTATGGCTGTAACAGAAGTGTTTCAACTAAGATTTTTCTAACTTGCAAAAAAATATCTTTTTGTTACATCTGAGTAATATCTTGGAAAAAGCATTAGTGATGCAAAACGAGAAATGACAGAAGCAGTTTTATCAGCCAGAGAAATTCTTCCTAGAACTCTCATACCTAATATGAACCAGTCTTATTAGCCAGAACTTGTTAGCCTTGATTAGGAATGCCATTTATGCTAAACCAAAGATTTTGATTGAGAAAGTCGATCACGACAGAATATCAATGTCAGCTGTGCCAGGTGCAACGATATTTACATACCATAGCAACACAATGGTCCACCGAGACAAGAGAGTCGGTATGAGGGCCTGACTCGACTGACACACAACACTATGAGGCGACACACAATATTACCATTGTTTAAGTCCGCAGCCTCCCAGACCGGCGCAGAATCGCGACTCGTTAAATAAATTGCGTATGAAAAATAATAGGAACGCGCGGAGCGATGAGTCAACGGGCGTTTGACAGTTGCGCCCGGTCGATCGATCCACCGTCAACAGGGCGCGACTATGCCTCGTAGACACCGAATAAACGCACTAAACCACTTGTTTTCTTTGTATTAACTATCTAACGCCATTTTAAAGCGTCATCAAAGACCGGCTTCTACCCAAACTAACGTCATTTAGCCGGTACCTCCTACGAATCTATGGCGACGGACGTTTCTCGAGCCTTTCTAACGGTTGAAATATAAACTTTACAAATAGTGTACCACTCGCGATCTTATCTATGTATTACTGATGGTTGATCTTATATTCTGAACCAGACATTGGCTTGAGCGCCGATCCGCAATGCGGTAAAAAACGGCCATCACAATAATATAATGGAGGCCCGTCATCACTATAAACACCGATGCACCACATCCCAAAAATATACCCCGGAATAGGTTCAGAATGATCCCCGGAATTCACTCCCGACACCTTTCAACAGAAATATCACTCACCATTGTAGATTAACTTGGATTATCAGGAGCTACACTAAAAAAATCACAGACTACGCCGCAAAAGCGACCGCACAGATCGACGGTTGAAACGATACTGCCGCCCTCACTCGCGCGAGCGGCCGCGCCGAGAAACTCGCGACCGCGATTCACTTCGTGCTCGGTCGCGAATCGTTCCGAATCGACTATTCGATTCGCCGTATTTTCATATCCGTTTTCCGGAGCTCGGAATAGTTTTTACACTACGTTACAATCGTTTCGTTTCAAACTTGTTTCACTCGAACGTCCAAGTCCATGTCTCGGGACGCACGACACAGGATTAAATTTGATCTGCAAAGGATAGTCGGTTTTATATCGGGCTGGTGCGGCGGCGTGGACTAGCGTTCGGCGCGCGCCGATTGGCCGTCGCGCACCTGCAATGCGTCACTGCGGGCGCTAGCGACGGCCGCGGAGCGAGTGGCGAGCGGCGAGTGGCGGCCGGCGGCGGCATCCCGCGCTTCGGGCAGCTCAGAGCTCGGGTGCTCCCGATCACCCCGATGCCCTAGTTCGCGGTCGAGGCGAGGGCGCGCCGCAGTGCCCACCCGCAGACGCCGCTCGTGCTAACGAGATAACGCGGGGTGACGGCTGCCGCACGGGCGCAGGCTTCCCGCCACCATATGTGCCGCACGCACTCTTTACACTTAATGCTGCGTCGCATTACTGACGCAATATGGATGCTTATGCAATTTTTACCTTACAGCAAGAGAAAGACTCAACGACTGAATTCTAGAAATAATTAAATTCTAATCATATCTCCCTTTCAAATCTCAAATGCATTTCATTCTAAATCGTCTCGTCTCTTTCATTCTATCAATCTTAAACGTTCTGGCCAAAAATGCCACGTCATTAGTTCTGTATGAAGATTATCTTCTTGTAAGCGAGAATAAGCTGAACCGATATTTGGCGAGATAGGCCGTTTTGAGCACAAATGATCTACTTCAATAAAAGTTATTAAAAAAAGAACTAATTTAGTAACCTTTTTTGAGTGGGCATTTCCCATCTCTAAGCATGTCAATATACTAGTGACGTCCCTGCGTGTTTATAAAATGTTCAAAGATTTTTATCTTCTTCAAATTTATGTTGTAGATTTATGAAAAGTCTAATTAAACAACTGATAAAACGTACTTAAAATTTGTCGCATAACTTCAATATCATTATATTGGACTTTAAACTGTAATGTTCTGTACCTCACAGCGACATCTGTTGTCTAATAGACGCATCGCATAACTCAAATTGAACGGTAACTGCCATTTTCCTCTCGATTATCCATATTACGTGTAAGACAGATGTACTTAACTAAAAAATGACATAATATTTTAGCTCAGTTATTGATCAGTATTTGGAATTCTCGTTTCTAAAATTAATGTTTAGAAACGAGATAAACTAAAATGACCGATTCTATAAATTGCTAAGTTGAAAATGGGTAATGTTGAGAAGTTACTTGTAAGTGTTGGAAGCTGAATAAGTAGGTAAAAAAAATGAATTCATTTTAATAAATCATCGAATATAACGTTTCAATTTGGGTCGATCCGGCTTCAAACAAAATATTACTCTGTAAGTATAAAGGAATATTAGGTACCTACGAAAAAAAAAAAATGTGAAACTTTGTTTAATTTTTATAAGGGAAGAGAACAACTTCAATAAAAAAGTGAATAAAAAATGCTCTTATTGTATCATATATAATTCAATGTTTATTTTAATTATTTATTAATTCGTTTTATAGAAGAACAATACAAAAGCAGATTATTCTGAGGCGTTCTCTAACAGTCAACGGTAGGGGTTATAACAGGTTGCAGTTATAACAGGAAAGATTAGCTAAATAAAATTAGGCTAATCATTATATTACGAATTGTAATACATATCAAATAATAAAAAATCATGAGCTGAGAGCGTTTCAAGTAGTGGAAACGTTATCTGCCTACTTCTGTTGGAATGTCGTTTAAAATCCTTTTTACCCCTAAGAAATCCACACGGAGTTCCGACGCCCTGGGAGAGGCTGTTGACGGAAGGGTTAGGCGGGATTCGTCGCCGATAAAATTATCCGTATTCGGTTTAGACGGTGTACACTACGTTTCTATTTTCCTGGAGATAAATCAGGATTCATTACAAGCACTCAGGGCCCCAATCTTGACGTTTACAATGGCTGTTACATTGGTAATATTCGTATTATTCTAAGCATTTTTTTAACACACTTATTGGAAATTCAGTACGGGGAGGTACACTCACGGTCAATACAATGAATTTATATTTATTATGTTGGCAAAATGCTTCAAAGAATAGGAATAGGTTCATAGTAAATAGCAGAATTGGGGCCCAGGATTCCCAACATTGAAGCATAATGTTAGATCACGTCTTTTTTCTCTTTTTAACTTGTTATTATTTAGCAATTTCAACATGTTTCGCTTTTTCCCTCTAGTATGTAATTAAAGAGCACTTTTGTGTTGCTTTTAAAGTTTGGTGCCTTTGAATTTAGACAGACCTATAATTACAGGTAGGTATGCCTTAGTGTAATTTGATTGGTTCGGCTTCATGATATGATGGAACTCCTTTGACAGGCACCACCTTTGAAACTTAATACCATTAGTGTGTTCTCGGGAGGCCCGAGGCAGATGTGTTGATATTGTGCTACATTTATGAAGATATACATATTATTATAAGTACTTGATGTAATAGAGACTTAACTTATTAATGCCAAACTTCATTAGGTACATTACCCGAGTATTAAATCAATTTTGATTAAATTTATTAAGGTTAAATATTAAATTAAAAAAAGGAATATGCCTTTCGAAGCTGTGTTAAATTGTCCACAAACGAATACCACTATAAACGCACACAGCACACTATTATTATTAGATATTGGAGTCGTCACAAACATAGTGAACACGCGATATTGTATTATTGTATTTTAGACCTTACACCTATCCGTATACGTAACATATTGTTCTGTGCCCTAAGGCATGTACTTCAGTGCGTATGAGACATTTCGTGCCTATATTGAAATTCCTCGTAGCGTATTATATCGCTGTTGTTATTATACATATTCGAGCTTCGACTTATGTTTATGCATATATTATGACGTAATTTATTAAATACTATTATTAATATATTTTTAGCTATCCTGTTTTTTGTTCTGCGCAATGCGTGTTTTCCTTTTATAACGATACACCTACTCGGTTCTTTCAGTGTTTAATATAATTTAATATAAGATGGATAAAAATGGTAATAGCCTAAAAACAAAAAAAAAATGAGTAAGTGCATGGGGCTCAGGACTTCAATCCGAAAGCACGGCGTAGGGATTCGTCGGACTCGAACCGATTAAAAACCCCGGTCTCCTCAATTGCGTAAGCCACTTCTGAAACCGTCTCTCTATAAACATAAGTTTAGAGAGACGGTTTCAGAAGTGGCTTATCACATGCTGTGATATGCACAGTTTAAGAGGCAGGGATTTGGTTATATGGAATTTTGCTAAATAATATACTTGTATGAACCTACCAACTTATGTCTAATCTGTATATTACTTTTGGGTGAATAAACTTTTTTATTATGTTATTATGTATTATATGCTGCCTCAATAAGTTTCAAACAGGTGCACAAAAATTAAACTGTGTTGTTACATTAATTAGATACCTGTATAAAAAGTATGTTCTATTCAAAAAACATAAAAAATATAGTACGTACATAAAGCAACAAAAGAATAACGAAGTCTATAACTCCAGTCTGATACGATAACGACGAAGTATAATCAAAAGAACTTCAAATAAACTTTATGAATAATTGAGAAGAGTTGTCGTTAAGTTTTTTAAGTCGACGCTCCTGATTTAGTATTTCATGAGAATAAGTGTAACTTGTTGGAGTATTCTCCACTTCGCTTTACTTTGACGAGTTGCGAGAGAGATAAAGTCGCGTTCGCCAGATGATGTTACTTAGGGAAAGTTTCGGGAGCCGCCATCATATTACGAGAGGGTTCGTATCTTGGCCTCATCGGATTAAACGTTTGTAGTATTATCTTGTCACTTGGTTATCACAAGTTCTTTTGCGCTCACAATGTTATTGTATTAGGAGCTTAATATTGTTTTCCGCTTGATCTACGAGTATGTTCTCTCGTTTATGAGGTGACAGTTCTTATACTTGTTGTATGACATCAAGTATTTGCATGTAATTCGGTCTTCAAGTTCAAAGATTTAGACATGTAAGCTAAGGAAATCTTATCTTGAATTAAATAGGTGGTTATTGCGGAGATTGATTATTAGTTAATGCGATAGCCGATTTTATCAATTAATAACCTTGCTATCTAAAAAAATAATTATTTGATTATAACAGGAAGCGCCAGAGGCATGAATATATTATATCTCTTTACAACCTAAAACAATTAGACGAAAGATAATTTTGTTTGCAAATGATTTGCAAGTCAAGAATGATATCGGTAAGTAGGTGCCCATACCATACCTACTTAATAATTAACGATAATTTTGAAACAAGCTATTAGCTGATAACAGAAAGGCCACCGCATTATTACCAGGCATATTATTCTATTAAGTTAAACCTATTTTAAAAAGGTTCTCCCAACATTTGATTAGCTGATGGCAATTTTTACCTAAGCCTAATGCCTAGCAGAATTTCGAGATTATCTTGGAGAAAGGTTTTCACTTGTAGTGAAGAAAGTTTTAAAAGGTGAAAGCAAAAGAAGGGGATTTACAATTCTTAGATTCCTTTTTTTTTCAGAACTGCTACCTTTGTGAATTAATTTTGTTGATTCTTTCTCATTAAACGTGGAGTAGCTGTATTCGATCCCTCAAACTTTAATTTCTTCATATTTGGCTTAGTACTTTTTTTTGTAAAACAAATATTACCTCTATTCAATCTATTGCCTAGCACCAACTTGTTTTAGCATTAACTAAACAAACTTCTGCAGTACATTCATAAGTAAATGGTATAACAGATATTGTTCTAACTCACAGAAGTCCATAGTATCTACTTGAAGCAGCGCAGTCCATTCCTACTAAAAGTGTGTATGTACTGTAGGGTCGAGTTAAACGATAAATGTATTAGTTTTTCACAGTAATTAGGTGCGGGCGCGGCCGGGCGGGGCTACAATTACAACTAGCCGATATACTCGTCCCTTAATTGCCATACATGCCACTCATTGATTAAGTTGGCAGCCGGCACAGCACACATTACTTAATGCTTTCCGGATCGATTTTCAGCTTGACATGTTTGCTATAAAATTCACGCATGAAATTGCCAAACAATATACTGTTTAGTTTTCAATTCAATTCAATTTTATCTTCGTTCCAAATATGTTAAAGAACTAAAATACTAATTAAAATCAATAGCATACTTACATAATGCACAGAGTTTTAGGATCTAGAATCTATAATTCCACTGTGTCAGCATGACTTGCAACTATATATACCAACAACATGGCCGTAATCTAAACAAAAAGCGTTTTTTTTTCTAAAAAAGAAACAAGTAGGTAGGTACCTAAACCCTGAACCTTTATGATTACTTGATAGGAAATGAACCATCTTAACTTTGATGAAGGTTTGAATAAATAAACCGCCAAAAGATTGAACTCGGGGCGCATTTTATCATTCGGGAAATGAATTCTCAATTATCAATTTCACTTTCTCCAAACAGCTCTCGAAATGGAAAAAGTTAGAAAATTATGTGTTAACCTTTAAGTATAACATGCTTAAGTTGGGAGCAAGGAATTGATTGTGATGGGTTTCTCAGCGCCTTATAAAACGTTTATTGAGAAAAGTTTTTGTATAAAAGTAATGATGTTAAAACTTGGAGGATAAGATTACCTACTCGGGCTACTTGTAAGACGTGCGTGCCGCCGATACTTTAACACTTTCCTTTTATCTTTTTTGGTAAATTAATATTTTATCGCATTTTCACTTCTCTTGATGTTTCAATACGTAGCATATGAATATATTCTGTTTATCGTACTAACTACGAGTAGAATAACTCCTAAAAATATAAATAACGTATAACACAAATTGACCTTGAGCATTGGTGAGATCCACGAATGATTGTCCTGAGTCCTGTCTTTGTAGTGACTTAAATATTTGTGTAATCCACCGCGGCAAAACGATTAATTCCTTGGTGCGGGAGTCTTGAAAAAAAAAACATTTTCATCTTCTAATAATAGTCAGTTTACTGTAGTTCCTAGAAAGCAAAAGGTCAACCTTCATTGTTTTGGTGTTATAGCTGAGTATGTAATAACAGGACATATCGTGTATCTATGATACTTACGACAAATTCTGTGGTAGTTCTCTATTATTTTGTAAGTTGTGATGATCGCATTTGTGCTTGTTAGTTTGCTAGAAAAAATGTGTTTTATTTTACTTAAAAGTAGCTGCCGGATTTTTTAAATTCAAGCGTTGGTTGGTATTTGTGGTTATAACATGTAGTTGAAGAAATAAATATTCTGTGAAAACGTCACTTGTCATGGGTTCATGAGACACAACCTGGTGCCAGATGGACAAACGGACAGACAGAAAGACAGCGCCTTAATAAGTAATTCTGAAAAAAAAAGAGATAAATATAAAGCGACTTGCTGGAGAATCGTTAAGCCCTCTTTTATGGCAACTAATTCCACTCAGGGTGCTAAAATGAAACAAAAGAAGGCTCAGATAAAGAACGGTCGAAGGAACCGTTTCAATGACCTCGTGAAGAGGTTTCCAATATGTTTTCCTCCTGAGCTCCGCAGTACACAGTGTTATTGATGTCAGCACATTGTAGGCACCTTTATTAACATAGTATTCGAGACACCTCGCCGACAAACTCTCCTTTATACTGTAATCTCCTGTTGTATCACAAAAGGGGCTGCTTAAATATTTTTCTTTGTAACATTTTTGGGATTTCAAAATTTTAAGGTAGGTTCCATTTTATGCGAGTTTCAGTGAAAGAGTAGAGTAAAGTATTTCGCTGAAAGTTAATGTTTTTGGTAACCCTTTTAATAGGTAGGTGTAGTCATTAAGTATATTCTTTGTACTTGTGTATTATGACATAAAACATAACTATTTGAATTAATATTATTTTAGATAAATGTGAAACCAAGAATAAGCACATGATGTTGGTAATTGTAGAAAATACATATACTTAGAAGATATAGACATTTTGTAAAGATTTGTAACTCGTTGATAAAGTTCTTTATTTTTTGCTGACATAGTCAACGACCGCATACCATTATTATAAGCCTTTATTAATGCTCAGGGTTCTGGCATATGCTACGTTCAGCTCCAGAATAATATCTGCAGAGGTCTCGCCATTAAGGTCGGACAGACAAACAGACAAACTTACACCACTGGAATGTGACTACGGTATGTAATAAGAATAACGTACTGTGTCCTATCTTTATCATTCAATTTGTCATCTGTAGCTATACATACACAACGCTCGGTAATAGTCTGAACGTAATGAACTTACGCGTGGTAGCGATGCGACGGTGAAAAATGAGGACAGTCGGAGACAGTGTCTAATTAAACGTGGACACGCCCGGAGGATCAATCATGATGCAGACACTAAGTTGGACCTCACTGTACTCAGTCTACGCTCCTGCATAAAGTACTGATATTTTGTTTTTCTCGTACTTGTGTTCCTCAATGATCTTGTAAGTGTAAACAAGAGTAACATAGAACTGTCTATTGTTAATCTGTCTTCTTGCTCCTTGCCTGCCTCGCCTCTTGCCTGCCGATTGTAATTTAGTTTGTTTAGTTTTACAAGTGAATCGAGAGTGAGCGCATTGAAATTGAATATTGATTTTAACAGAATTGTAACTAAATTTCTAGTGGGAAAATACAACGGCTCAGTTTTTGCAATTCTGCTAAATATGATGTGTCATGTGGGTTTGCTGGCGGTGTTTTAAATTTTTAATTATTTTTTGTAGCGGTCTTCGACAATAAGCATTTTATATAATAGTAAATGCAACAATATTTTATTTTTTATTATTACTTTATTTTTAGTTATTATTTTTTATTACTCAGAGTCTATAGTTTAAAACTATTGAACTTTATTAGTGTATGGTTTTGTTCGTGTCGTTATTTAGTTAGAAACTACAGTTTAAGTATCCAGGCTAACATTTACAGATACACAGATAACAGAATAACATTTGTTGTGCACCTTATTCTAAAAACATAAACTATACGAAGTTCATAATATACAAAATAAACCTAGAAAGGTATATTGTATTCGTATTCCACACGGAACGGCTACAGCGCTACATCGTAGCTGCTACGGCGTAGGCAATTACGCAAATAGCCGATGGACGGAAATTACGCGTCACATCCGCATGCGCTGACCTTGTGCACGCGTTTGAAAATGTTCCATTTTTACAATATCATTAATATTGCACGTTATTCGTTCGAACTTTCTAATAGTAATTTCCAATATTAAACCTGTAAGACAATCAAAAGAAATCGTTACCTCTGTAATTATAATTGTGTTTTATTTTCCAACCCTAGTATAAAACGTTTTGCATAACCGTCGCCCACCATGCATACAAAACGCAATCAATTCACGACGTCTCCGTGTATCGTTAAAAATTGACATACGACAGTAACCCGATAGAATATTTGATGCGTCTGGCAAGCGGCGCTGTGCGGGCGGCGGTGCCAGTGGGCTGCCATTTGGCACCGGCGACGTCGGCGCCGCGGCCTCACTTGCCAAATTAGGACATACATAACATGCATAAAGTCTCGCTTATTATCCCGGGATAAGTAGAGGCCGCACTCCTTAAATATGTGCGCTGTTAATACCTAATTAATTTTCATTACGCATTAATGAACGTTCTCTCCGTAGCTTGGTTTTGTAATTAGGTGTAATAAAGCCCTTGAGTTATATCTTAATTTTATGACTGTTTGCTCTTCTGCCGCAAATAGTAGCAAAGAAGGAGCTAAATAATAAGTACCAATTAACGTAAATATCTTTTTGCTGCTGTAAAAATTATGACTAATATTTTATAAGAAACATTCGCAATTGTATAACACGTAACACAGGGCTGTCTTTCCAGATGACATTTATACTAAAATGTTTGTCACGGCGTGACACCTAATGACGGGCGTAAAGATCAATTTACTCGTATTGCCATATCGCAATAACGCTCGATTCCCGCCTGAAGTGGCGCTCGTGCTTGCAATATTAAACAATTGCCTGAGACACTGACGGCAATATTCGAAATCAGGAGCGTAAAAACGTGCATACAACCGCTTTATAAGATTTTTTTCACAACGCATTCCTTTTTTCCAATGAACATTAAAATTATATGAATCAGAGTCTCGTACAACTATTCAATAGTTCGAAGTACAACACGATGGTAATAAGGAACCAATATAAGACATTCCCGAGCGCCTTGTAAACAGTCAATACGGCACACAGGGAGCGGGCTAGTGCAACATAACGTGCCCCAATTCGTGTGAGGTCGAGTGCGGCGCAGCAGGCGGCACACACGCCCCGGAGCCGCTTCCAAACTTACAATTTCACTTTCGTTTACCTATTATAGAATCTCCAAACGCCAAGCTCATATAAATTGCATGAAGAGGTAAAACGCGGTGGAGTATAGACTGTAGAGTTGGTTCGTCGACGTCGACACGGAAAGCCCGGGTTATTTCCATAATAAATGACTTATTAAAACGGAATTCATTTTGAGCAGTGCGAAAGAAAAATATGAGGAAAATGCTTTGGCGTAGCTCCCCTCTGCACGGTAGGGTTGTGAGCCGGAGCGAGGCAAATAAAGTCGGAACGAGAAACGTTTGAGATGTATTCTTGTTTGTGTTCTCGGAAAATAAAACTACAAACATACTTACAATATACAAACAAGCTCGACAGAACAAAATACTGCTAACAAGCAAAGTTAATAGAATGCTTCGTAGATGTACTTCTTTATTTGAACGCGCAGTGAAATGAAATTGTTCAGTTTATTCAAAGCGATTACATCAAATCGATTTTCTTGATTATGAATATATTAAAGGGCCATCCGTTGGTTTTAGAATAGACTCGGTGCCGCTTCTACAATATACCTCAGTAACCAGGAATAGAACTTGGCCATTTTTGCCAACAGCGTATAATTAAGGGGTATTTAAACGACAAACACTTTGGCAACAATTATCTTCGGGCCAAACAATATTAAATTTCAAGTCGAAAGTCCAATCCCCTCGACGCTGAAACCTAATCGGCCGCCCTCGAACCAATGGGGTTAATACGTGGACGCGTTTTGTTTTAGAATGCCGTCATTATGACTTTGTTCTTCGTACATAGTCGAGGTATCGTTACAACTACATTGTATCTACAAGAGTCAATTAAAATTATTATCAATGGTAGTTGCTTTTGTATATTTGGGCGTATCTCAAACAATAATATGCGACCTACATCTACATAGCGTTTTTGTCTTCATAAAACCTTCTTTTTTCTTTGCGCATGTAAATAAAATACGTACTTCTATACATTTCTACAAAAAATTCAGCACAATCCAATATTAAATACCAGCCACACTCAACATGATTGACGTACAGTGAGAGCTAGCAGCCCTAGATGGTGAATGGGGCTGGCTGAGACGCAATGCAGACGCATTAGCATACAAAGCGCGATAGTAAACACGAGGTGGGTCGTAATTACACCGGCTCGGCGGGCCACTCCTCGACGCCGACGCCAATTAATTAATACCAACTACTGATTTATTTCCATTCGTATTAATTTGCTAGGAGCCCTTCAGTTCCTTAAGCTTACGAGTAGATTTAGGATGATCAAGTCTTCGCATACATGTTTGAACAAGTAAATATAGCTGTAGTACATTAGATGTTGCTGACAATTTATCTAGATTCTAGATTTTGGTTTATCAAATTAATATGAGAATGATCTAAAGTACTTTAAAAAACAGTAGGCTTTTTATTAACCTTCTGTATTCTTACATCCTTATCCATTTTTACTTCAACGATGGCATAATATTTTTTCAAAGAAAATACTTGAATCTTCTCATTCCATTCAATGGTGTTAGATTCGGGTAACCGATCTATTCCCGCAGGAAATGATATCAGAGTTACCGCACTCTGTGATGGCCAATCTTTTTTTATTGCTAATGAATTGTTCAAACTACTCAACAGAAGTACGAAGACACATTTAGAATTCTTATAACAGCTTTTTGGTGGCACTGATTACTGGGGAGGAAAATGGGAAGGTGAAAATAACCTTAGCATTACTTATGACTTAAATCTATAATTATAATGATGTGTCAATGATAAATGGTGTAATCTACACCACACTAAGAAGGTTGGGAACCATTTACTTTTACATTGGTACCATTTCTGCTACTTCATGTCACTTTTAATAAATAGACCCGCAGCGTACTGCAGCCTATTCCAAACTAATTTATGCACGAATTATAATTTTAAATGTTCTAAGGCAACTGTAATTATATTCTAATTAGCAGTTTGCGTTACAAACTGTAGTTAGTAGTAAAGCAGTTGGTACCAGAGGCACTGCACTAAATAGATGCACCGCCGGCCTTGTCTGCCCCTGTAATTAAAAACTATAAATAAACACTAACCGTTCATTAAACGGAGATTACGTTATACTTTATGTGTATGAGTTATTACATAATTTTGCAGTAGTTTTAACTAGTTTAGTTACTTTGCATTTCTTTTGTGCAGCAAAACAGTAACCGCTTAATTAGCGCCAGGTACACAAAGAACATTATTTTTGCTGTAGAACATTAATTTCGATTGTTTGGGTGCAGATCTAGGAAAGGTACACACAGAAATACCACAGAGTTGTCGCAGAATACGCTCTCTAGACATTAAGAATCCAAACAGTAATTAACATGGGCCCTGTATACGGCGATAATTGCTGCAAACAGATTGATAAAGGCCCATCAAATGCTCCATAACCCAGCTAACAAATGACGCATCAAGCGTGGTGGTCCCATTCAGGCCACTAATAACATAAGTGAGTACCGTCCGCGTCGCATAATGCCCGCTGATACGAAACGTATGCAAATAAGCGTTCGCTGTAATTGCAGCCAACCGCGCCCTGAATATTAATTACTTTCATATTAAAATTTCATTTAACTAGATAGCGGTAATGAGTTTTCGGGCATGGCGGTGCGTTTTTCATTAAAGTGAATTACGTTTAGAATATGGCGGTGATAAATTTGGTTGGCGAGGTTCTTGTGCTATGCAGTTAACATTATATTTTTAAAGATTTTGTCAAAGACTTACACGTTTTTGGACTTTTGTGTGTTTTTTTTTATTTGTAATGGAGCTTAAACTCCACATGTCACTGAGTTATCAAAATTTTTGTGCATAACAACTATATTAGTCAGCCATTTTGGTTTGTTTCATCATATTTATCCCGGCGTGTAGTTGAGGCTCGGTGACATCGATATCTCACCGTACCAGAGCTCCCATGTAAATGACGAATGAATAATAAAGGCCGCTGTAGATCCTTTGTAAGCCGGCAATGTTTCGGCGAACATAATATAATGGTGTCAAAAGCTTATTCCACATTCTGAGAGCAGTAAACAGTTCGTAGAAGGCTGGGGCCCTTTATG
Source organism: Trichoplusia ni (assembly GCF_003590095.1). Taxonomy (NCBI): domain Eukaryota; kingdom Metazoa; phylum Arthropoda; class Insecta; order Lepidoptera; family Noctuidae; genus Trichoplusia; species Trichoplusia ni. Next base: position 4,490,462 of record NC_039504.1, read on the forward strand.
TCTGGCCTCTAATTTTCTGGGAACACGGTGAGGGCGTTTTGTTTTATAATGCCACTCGGGAGCTGGCCCGGCCGCCCCGCCTCGCTCCACCGCTCACTCACACACTTACTTATTGCAAAATCATATTTAGTTTGAAGATTGAATAACAAGAACATGCGTTATTACTGATATCTAAATTACTTTTTTCTGCTCACACCTCGTCATTGCTGCGACATATATAAACTGAAAGTCTAGTTATGCGAACATATTTAGTAGTTCTCCATTTGTGAAGATACTTATTTTAACAATATTATTTTATAGTTCAAAGTATTATATCAACTAATGGACGCATATTGCACGTACTATAAATAAAAACCGTAACAAGATGAAACAGGCCGTGAAAAGACTTTTAGTACTTTCATACTAAAACATAAAAAAGGTCTTTGAACCCTTCCTTGCGGTTTGGGTAATAAGACATTTTGATAGTAGCGGCCTGTCGTTATCAAGCGCGGAGTACTACTTAAGATTCTCATCTGATCCCCGGAGTAAAAGCATTAAGTGCACAGATTCCGCAGTCATCTCGCCAAGCGCCAGCCGGCGGCCAACATAACCGACATACTTCTGCCAGCTTTTAACGAATTTACATCTGAATACAGCATCTATTGGGGTATTAAAAGGAGAGTGTATTTGGTTAATGGCGGTGAAGGCGGTGCAGCCTCGTAAAAGGCACGGTATTATAAAAAGAAGATGTGAATAAATTGTGTCAATTTTGTGATAAGTTAAGGTTTGTTTTAAAAAGCTTCAAACTAATAATCATTTTTTTTTATTAATAACCAATTCAATTTTTTATGTATGAAAATATTATGAGAGACAGGGATAGAGCTAGATTATTTTTATCATTAGATCAATTAAAAGGGAGAAAATGTATTTGTCAGTTTTAAAGCATTTGAACAAATAATGTTCAACATTTTTAACCGTTTCCATGTAAATTGATAACTTTATTTCCCAGTATAAAAATCCGCTTTTAAAGTCTTCATTACTACCAAAGACTTTCCTAACAGTCCTTGAATATATAGTAAAGAAATCACAACCTGACTCTACTGGGGCAAGTCTCGCAAGGCACCCATTACAGTGTCGAAGCGGTTTCTGATATTCTTGTAAAATTATATTGTAGTCTGCGGTCTCCGGAGGCCCATTGTCACACAATACTGAACGACTATGATGTGCCGGCGATGTTTAGGAGGTATCTGTTGCTTCTTGTAACAAACGATATTTCTAACAAGAATTTTATAGAACGATTTTCATGAAAACTATCTATGAATTATGATCGGAAGGGGAAAAAGTTATTGTGTTAGCTAAGAGATTTATTTGGTGATTATCTGAAATGTTTTAAAATGTAAGTAGGTAAGGAAAAGGTAGTATTCGGTGTGTTCTATTTCAAACAAAGTGCTACCAATTTATTCCAAGCTCTACGTGCTACGAGAAATTTCGTTCGTAGTAAAATGCTACGAAATTGTTCAATTTGTTAGTTTAACCAAATTACTAAGCAAGTACATTTAGCTGTTTGGCTTTTGAGGTTATGTTTGTTACTACTAATTCTATACACAAACGCCCACTGGTTACCAACTCTATGTAAAGTTTTGCGTCCGAATCAAATTCATTAAAACGCAAACATTAAAAGTTCTTATAACAGTATTAGTGGTGCGACCTTTACAGAACCTACTTATACGTCGATTACAGCCTTCAGGCAGTTTCCGCGTGCAAATAGTCCGGGGCTTTCCACTCTATTTCTCGACTTCCTCGCTCCGGCAACATAAAATTAGTTTAGCGTGTTTCCTGGCCGCTAAGCCAGCCAGATGGGCCCGCTGATGCATCTATAATCTTGTTACTTCATCAACTTTAATACTTTACCTTTTAAAAAGTGGATTTTATAATAGATAGCAGCTTTAATAGAAGACTCACGCTAACGATTCTGAAGTCCTATAAAGTAGGTAAGTGGTTATTCCGATTGAATTTTAAATTCGGATCTTCACTGAAATTTCTTAGAGGAAAAGTGCAAGAAAGATGTTAACTCACTTTGCATAACCAGGGGATGGAACTCATAACAATTTTGGTGATCAATACGAATATTCTGAGCAGAAATGTATTATAAGTAAATCAAAAAGCGTCTTCTTAAATCGCATCTACATTTTTATGTATAGCTGAAGCTGAAAATTGAAGGCACTTATTTTGTTATGAATGCCTATTTTAATATTCAGGGGGACGAATTGGCGAAGTCCTTGAGTCCTAATACCGGCGGCGTAAGAGCCGCGCTGCTGAACAGATACACGTCTGTGTGTGTGTGTGTGTTGTGTTGTGTTATGTATTCATTATTTGTTCTTCGGTACTGTCAGCTTGGGAATTTGTAACTTTGATGTTATTTTATTTCGTAGAGAAGTTTCTTTCGTGACATGTTTTCTAAGTATTTTGTACCATATTCTTCTTCTATAAAAATGATTAACAATTAAAATTTGTTTTTTTTTTTGCCCGTAACTTTTCTCTATCGGTCCGTAACAACACAACGTAAAACTAACCTCCTAGTTATACGCTTAAAATAAGAAGTTTAATTATTGATTAGAATAAAGTGTCATATTCTGCTTTGACGCAGTGACTTCCGGCCTCTAGCCAAATGTGAAACATGGAATATGTTTTATCTATATAGTTGGTATTCTCCACACAGCACTTTTCGCAGTACGTGATCACATAAAACAGTGAAAACTCTGACAATGAAGCGAAATTATTATCCCAAAAGTTTCCGGTGTAAGTTGACGACGGATAAAAGAGCTTCGAAGCGCCGCCGGAGCTGCGAAAACTCGTAATTAATGTTTCCTTTTGAAGCGGACATGTTACAATGTTAAATAAATTGAAATGACACAAAGTTAAATGGGATTTAAACGATTTATTTATACGTCAAGTAATTTTAATTTAATTTTCCGATGAAAATTTATTTTTTGCAGAGTTCGGTTTCTTGACTTAAGTGACTTATTAAACTGCGATCTGTGTGTATCTTCTCGAAATAAAATTTTTGTCATACGTTTCTTATTCCTTCTTTGATTGTCAAGTTACGTGGTAGTACAACCCTGTTTTATTCTCAACCCACTGTAGAGACAATATATCGATCAAACAAAAGACTTGGAAACTCCTTGTAAAACTGGGGTCGAAGGCTGCGGAGTTACCATCGGCCCTAAATGTTAAAATTACAAGATCCATGATTAGTAAGTCGTGTAGTATCTGATTCAGCGGCTCGGGTGTGGCGGGCGCGGCGGGGGCGCGGGGGCGCGAGGGCGCGGGGCGAGGGGCGCGGGGCGGGGGCGCGGCGGCGACGGTGCTCCTTATTTTATTATCGCCTTCCTTCCTACCCTCCGCCGCGCCGCGGGGAGAGCCGCAGTGCGCATGCGCCAAGCCCCCGCCCCGCAACTGTAAGCAGGCATTACAGTAAATACTCTATCTACGTTTTTCTGACTCATGTTCAGGATTATTAATTATTCATTGTAATGTAATGTTGTCACTGGTCACTCAATCGCCTATCATCTTTATCGATATGGCATCAATATCTAGGCTTAGCAGTACCTACATGAGCTGGGGACACGAGATGTGAGTAGGGGAGAGAGTTAGGATAACTCGATCAGCGCGCCCCCCCCCCTCGGGCCGCGCTCAGGGACTGGTGTTTGGTTACCAAACATATTGCGTTCACGTACCAGCTCGTGTTTCTCTCAAACTCAATTGCTACGATTTATCAGTTATCGTGTAGTGAGCTGCAACTGGTTTGGAAAGCGAACCATTGAATCATTAAACAGATGACAGGCTTGTTAATAAAATAAAAATAGACATCAATACAACGCCTCACCTTCTAACAGAAGGTGTTTAATGCAGTAAGCTATTTTATAAAACGCAAAAGGTTTAGATAGTATATGAAAGGAAAACAAAAAAAAACTCTACATAAAAGCATTACTTTAATGCTACAAAGAACATGATAAGTACCCTGGAACGACCTACATGTAGTAACCTCTTTTGTAAGAGAGACATTTTCGCTAGTGTATTTTAATGTTTCATTTTATGCCGGGACCGTCTGACCTTTACCATAGCCATATAGATAACACTAAAGCTAGAGCAGTACCGAGCATCCTCCGTCCCTTTCCCGCCTGTTATCGGTCACGGCGGACGGAAAGGACAGGTGTAGAACTAATTTTGCTGTTGTATCTATAATAGGTACGTTTTTAGAACCATGGCCAAATTAAGTTGAGCTGCCCTCACACTATCTTCTCTTGAGAACTGGGTTCAATGTTAGGTGGATTGCTCATATCTCTGAGTGTTGAGTTTCATTATAAGTCTGGTATCTCAATGGTTACTTAAATAAATTTATGTATTCGCCAAATCTTAACTCTAGTTGTTAAGACAAAAGACAATTTACAGTACAGACATTGTTTCAAATTTCGTTAAAAATAAACTGTAGAGTAGTATTTATGATAGAAACGTATCTAACCCTTAGTCTTGACTAAACTGCTCGTCACATATTTCCGATACTTCAGAGCTTTCACTTTCAGATCTTCTTCCTACTACTAAATGTTATTAATGAGCATTATTTCATATGGCCAGTTCATTATATAATCAGTTATTTCAACATTAGTTGATAATATACTTAATGTTGTAGAGGCAACTTTCATCAACCTAGATCTTTGCTGTTAAAAATGAGCGAATATAGAAAGCCTTGTTCTATAAAGTAGCCTTAACTTTAATATTGAACGTGATCCAAGATGGCGCTTATTGCTTAGAAATTCTGAACAATGTTAAATTTATTTATTACGCGCAAGGTAAATTGTATTGAAGACTGGCCTTAATTTCCACAACTTCCTTACTTTTCAAGGTTATTTTTAAGTAGAGATTGCCTTGTCTAGTGCGGTAAGGCCAAAGTAACCCGATCTTAAAACGATGCCTTCGGTATTTGAGTGTGTAATCTCGTTTAACACATTATTCTAAATAAAGCGGGCTCTAAACTTAGCCGGCACATCGCTGGCGGTCTACAGGCTTCGCGACCTCACACGCACGCACACACACACACCACCTCGTGTTTCATGCCTACGCCGCGTTTACTGTTGTTCAATGTGTCTAGGAATGCGAAATCTTTGTGTTTTATTATTAAGGCCGGCGTTAGATATTTTTATGGTATGTGAGAATTTTTCCGTGGTATTTTAAGTAATGACAGGATCTACCCATATTCAATTTAAAAATACTCGTTGTATGTATGTATATATGACATGGCATCGTTCTTCGCTTACTTACTAAATTACCATATAAATATGAGGGGTTTATCCTAATATCGTAATGTTTAACATAATCCGAACATGAAGCAGTAACTCCTCTCTAAAATAATGGCAGAATCTGCGTGGCAACTTGCTGGCACAATAGGCCGGTTGGCTGGCGCCCCTGGCAGGCTCTCCGCGCACATTTGCCAAAGAGTTTTTTTCTTAATTGCCAAGCCTTTGTCTAGATGTAGATGTTGTTGGCACCGCGTCGTGTGCTCTCTGCTTTTTGTTGGGACACGCTAGCGCTGAGCACTGCGCGCACGTTACGGGCAAGTAGCCTATTTTGTTTTAGGACGGTACACATTTGTTGGAAGCTATTTTGTAAAGGGAAAAAATTGAAATCTCAATTAAACACAGTTTTCTCTAACATTTTGTAGACAATTGTAGCGATTTTCTGAAATATCTTCAGCATCAAGTGTGACTATTTTAAATAACTAAAAGTAATTACAGAATTTTATTCGAACATTTTCTCTCTCCTACAACTATAACAAAGGTTCTAAAAATAATTGTTATGTTAAGTAACGTCATTATGTCTTCCTCGAAAGCTCCCCCTGAATCTTAAATGAGGATGTTAATTACGCGTAAAATCATGCGTTTACCCGTCTTTACGTCATTAGTTTTCGAAATTGACTTCCAGTATTCAACATCACCACAAAATATATCTTAAATCTTCCTAAAAGACCCTTTGGACTTTTGAAACGTTAGAATAAACTTGACAGATACAGTTACTTAAGAGGATTCTAATTGAATGTACCGAAACAGAGCAAAGAGCAGTATTAATAGATCACCTTTTTCATTATCTAATAAAGTCATGTAACCTCTATAACGAAGGACTTCGTCGTGTGACCTCGCTGACCCTCAAGAGCTGACACCTGCCGCCAATCGATTTAATTAATTCCGGATTGCGCTCAATGAGTTACGGCGTCTGTCTCGGAGGTGGCCTTGGATCGTGGTCGTGTCGAATGGGGAGGCGGATGTGTGATTTCTAATTACAGAAATGGAGAGAAAAATAAAACTATTTAAATGGAATGGTTTTTTTTTCCTGATATACATTACATGTAATGGCCAGTATGATTAATAAAAAGAAGACAACTTTCTGCGTTGAAAAAGAAGTTGAAAGATACAATTACGGGATTGTCAAGAAGCTTATTTTAGAATTTAATAGAATATCTAGCAATTGCGCAAAAAAACAATTAACACGGTAAGCTTTCCGATATCAGTTCCAAAGAAACCTTAATTAAAGACAGTTTATATTCACAAGCGGCATGTAAATCACTTTACAATACTCGTATTTCTTCCTCGAAATACCATTCGCGCAAACGTGGAGTTATATTAAATTAGTTTGTAGCGGAGTAATTCGTCCTTCGCCGGTATGCCGCGGAATTTTGATAATGCCTTCGTCGAGAATTTGCGTAACTAGCGAGTTGCGTGTCGCGCTGTATTCGCGAAAATGGCAATGTTGCGACGAATTCCCCTGATCCATAACCTTGTGAACAACGCTTGGAAAATGCGGACAAATAGCTGCAGCGGAAGGGTTCAGAGACGTGTGTGCGAAGCATAAACATCGTAATTCGATGCAAAAGTACAGTTTAATTAAACTCTCTAACCTTGACTGTGTCGAGCGTGGGGCACATTGGCACACGGCCGGACACGAAAACTGAGGGCTTTACGAGGTACTGCCCATAAATAATAGTGTAATCAATTATTATTAAGCGTATCCAATAATACCGTTATCCAGTACAGTTGTTAAGTTAATTGCCTAATAAAAACCTCAATTAAGTTCTTTTTTATCCATTCTGTTGAATTGAGCTTTTCCAGTCCGATTTATTTCCCCTACATTTAAATTACCTGCATCTAGTCTGAGGTTTGTACCACATTAGTTCGGCCGCGCACCAACAAACACGCGACAATTTATTTAGAGCGAGCAATTTAACTTTTGCTGAACTTATATTATGCAAACTAAGCGAGTCGTTTTAATTTAAATATTCAGTAAATCAGTTAGTGTGCGCTCGAGTGTGCTTCATAATAAATGTTTGTCGCTACACCACTCCAGGGCTGAAAACTTTTGGTAGGGAATGTTGAAAATAATTCACACTATCAAAGGCATAGAAAAAATATCGGTGTTAAAGGAAATCGAGTTTCAACAGTAAGTCAATAGAATGGAACACATTAATTCTTCAATCCCTTCTTAAAGCTAGCTTTAGAAGGCAAAAAAAAATATTCGTCATTATATCATAAGGATATTAATAGAAAGAGGTATGCAACATAGGACTAGTCAAGTTTATCTCGCTGTAAACATGTGAAACCTCGCGAAGTGCCTTCGTCTGTCACGGCTAGCGGAGCGCGGGCGGCGGCGGGCGCGAAGTGACTTGAAACAAAGGACTGCGTTAACGTAGATTTACTCCTCACATTCGGCGGTGACGCGGGCTTTGTTTATTGGCACCCATTTGTTTACGCTCTGTCTGTAGATTACATATAGGCTTGTCTGCGTCGAGAAAAGATGGTGTGCGTCATTTTCTTGTGGGTTTATTTTTGAGCTCTTTCTTTTCTGTTAAATAACAACGCTTGTTTCTAATGATTTCTAGAATACCAATTAAAATTTAATTTAATTGTAAATTGAAACTAAAACCCAGATCTGCAAAACATTATAATACATAGGTACGTCAAAACTTCTCTATTCTACCCTTATATTACAGTAATATGGTTGAGCTTTGCGCTGCATTTCCCAGAAGTCCATACAATATGAAACTCTACACACATTTATATTCAGTGAGTAATATATTCATGGCAGCAGCGCCGCGCCTGTCATTATACAATTGCTTTCAATGACTTTTAATTTATGCACAAACACCCCTTTGTTAGGTTTCCGCAGCCATTTTGCTAACGATTTTATATTTCTGCGTAGAAAAGGGTTTTCTTTTATAAAAATATTAAACGGCAGAGTCCTCGACCTGATTTTTTTATTACTTAACTGAATCCTTGTGCCCTTTGTAATTATATGGGGTTTTAAAATAGTAATAAAACTTTATTCCTCAAATAATGAACATAAGGTACTATAAACTATAAATATTCTTTTTAATTAAAATACCTTACAAAGTACGGAGATATAAAGTCAGTTCAGCATAACGCAGGTATTACAGACCAAACCTCACCATTAACCTCCGCGACCCAAGCGACCTCACGAAGGTCGACTTGGAGAGGGTGGATAATTAAAACACTTGGAAACTAATATTAAGCGCGTATAATATAGTAAACCACAGTGCTTGCTGCTCACAACAAAAAAATTAATTCTCCGACATTTATAATATCCCGTGTAACGAAACCATAGCGCGATCTAAATCGATTCCAACGCCATCTATCGAGGTATCGTGTAAACTTTTACGTTTTATATTCCCTTTGATCGCGCTATGATTCCGTTGACCTATAATTACGTAGACATTCCGCCCACCAAGGACATTATGGCGAATGTCCTTCATCTGCCTCGCTTATCTATTACATTCTCATGCAGGTATAGTACAACCAAAAAAATTAAAACTAACAATTTTGTTTCTTACACACTAAACCGATACCTTATTACCTTATTTTAAAATCCTTAAAACTACTTAAATAAATCTTACTATTAATTGGCTACAGGTAATACACACACCCTTGACGTAGGTCTTTTTATGGTGGACAATTTTGTCCTTATTGTGACCACACGTGTTAACCCATCTGAACCCGGATGTTTAACTTCCACTCTGCCCAACAACCACCTGCCAGGAGGCATATTGTCCTCCTTGACCAAAACTACATCACCCACCGATGGCTCGGGCGTTTTATTTTCCCATTTGTGACGTTGTAAAAATTGATGAAGGTAGTCGTTTGACCATCTTCGCCAAAACTCCTGCATCATTTTTTGAAGCAGATGCCATCGTCTTAAGCTGTTAACATTTGACTTTTCATAATTTGAATCAGGCGGTAAAACTAGTGGCTCCCCTACTAGAAAATGACCTGGAGTCAAAATGGTTAACTTATCCTGATCCTCGACATAAGATAATGGTCTGGAATTAAGACACGCCTCGATCTGAGCCAATACCGTCGTAATCTCTTCAAAGGTCAGCGTCGAATTGCCAATCACTCTTTTAAGATGATGTTTCGTGGATTTTACCCCGGCTTCCCAAAGTCCACCAAAATTGGGGGACTGAGGGGGGATAAAATGCCACTCCGTACCATTGTTCCCTAGTTCATCTGCCAATTCGGGATTACATGCTGACCTTTCTTCATTGAATAAATGAAGTAAATCGCGCGCGGCGCCTACGAAATTGGTCCCGTTATCACTGTGTAGTTCCGCACATCGACCCCGTCTAGCTACAAATCGCTTGAAAGCCGCCAAAAAACCCTTTGTGCTTAAATCGCTTACGGCTTCCAAATGCACAGCACGTGTGGCCATACATACAAACAATGCTATATAGCCCTTGTAAGACTTATTGCCGCGACCCTTGGACACTCTAATACTTATAGGTCCTGCGTAATCTACTCCGCTTCGCAGAAAAGGTTTAGCAGGTGTTACCCGAGAGGATGGTAACTGTCCCATAAGTTGTGTTCTGACCCTAGCTGAGTATCGGATACACTTCACACAGCTTCCCGCATATCTTTTAGCCAACGCCTTTATGCCTACCACCCAGTATTTTGACCGTAAGTATGTGACCATTAATTGCGGACCCCCGTGCATGGTTTTCTCATGTGCGTCTGATATTAAAAGTTTAGTTAGGAATGATTCCTTAGGTATTAGGATGGGATGCACTCTTCCATAATTTAATTGAGACATCTCAAGCCTACCTCCTACTCTAATTATTCCCTTCGGGTCTAAAAATATATTTAATGAATTTAGTTTTGAGTTTTTCTTTACTAACTTATTGCCCTTTAATTTTTCCAATTCCTTTGCGAATTCTTCTTCCTGGCACCTTTTAATACATATTTCTGTAGCGTTCTCCAATTCCTGTGTAGATAAAGACCCTTTACCTTTATCTAATGCCCCATTTTTCAAGTTTAAAAATCTACGACAGTAAGCTATAACGCGAATCATTCGTGACAACGAAGAAAATCTGTTCCAAAATGAAACATCTAAAGTACTCGTATGCACCTTGATTTCTTCCAAATGTGTGACAAGTTGTTTGGGTCTTCTAGACTCAACTACCGGTTCCTTTAGGAAATTTGGGCCTTCCCACCAGAGAGAGACCCTTGCAAGTTCCGACGGACATATCCCACGTGAAGCACAATCTGCTGGATTTTGTTTCGATGCTACATGAGCCCAATGGTGAGTATCCAACTTGCTCAATATGTCTGAAACCCTGTTGGCAACGAAAGTCTTCCAACGACTCGGATGACTATTCAACCAAGCTAATACTACTTCGCTATCTGTGAACGCGTGTAGATTCTCCTTTTTTATATCCATAACGTCGGCAACCTCCATAATAAGTTTGGTTAAAAGTACTGCCCCGCAAAGCTCGAGTCTAGGAATCGAAACTTGCTTTACAGGTGCGACCTTCGTTTTCGATGCTATTAAAGAAACGTGTATAAAACCCATATCATCAACTACTCTAAGGTATACAACCGCCGCGTATGCTAACTTAGAAGCATCTGAAAACCCATATAATTCTTGTTTTACTTTCATTCCCGTGTTCAACCAACGTGGCACTTTTATATCAACTAAAGAAGCTAAGTTTTCACGGTAAGTAACCCATTCTTTTAATAAATTCTTTGGAACTTCTTCATCCCACTGCAGCCCTGCTAACCACAATTTTTGAATTAATGTTTTTGCTACTATTATGCTTGGTGCTAACCACCCCAGTGGATCAAACAATCGTGTAATATCCGCAATAATTTTTCTTTTTGTTGCAGGTCCAGCTATTGGCTTAAGCTCCAGGGAGTATTGGAAGCAATCGTCGCGCGCATTCCAGGTAAGTCCTAAGATTTTTGTTAATTCATCTATTTTAATCTGTAACGCTTCATCATTTCCATCTCTAATTTTATTTAATAATCCTTGACAATTGCTTTTCCATTTTTGTAATTCAAATCCGCCTTTACCTAGTATTTTGGTTATATCCGTATAAATTTTAAATGCATCTTCTTCAGTTTCAGCTCCTGACATTAAATCATCCATATAGAAATCGCTTACTATTATTTTGGCCAGATCTAAATTGTCCCCGCATTCATCAGCTGCAAGCTGTTGAAGAGCCTTCACAGCTAAGTATGGTGCCGAGGCTGTACCGAAGGTAACCGTTATCAATTCATAAGCCTTTATTTCCTTTTCAGGATCATCCCGCCAAAGTATTCGTTGTAATGGAGTATCTTGCCTATTAACTAAAACTTGTCGGTACATTTTCACTATATCAGCCACTATACAAATTTGATGTACTCTCCAGCGCATAATGATATGACGAAGATCGTCTTGCAAAGCTGGGCCAACCATTAAATCATCGTTCAGTGACCGCCCGTTATTGTACTTACAGGAAGCATCAAATACAACACGCACCTTTGTTGTTTCTCTATCCTCACGGACTACAGCGTGATGAGGTAAGTAAACTCCCCTTATACTATCCCTATCTGATACTTCTACCATGTGATTGAGACTTAAATATTCTTGTATCACCTTAGCGTACTCAACCTTTAATTTATCATTTCTCGCTAACCTTACTTCTAACCCTTTCAGTCTTTTTTCAGCGATCCCTTGGATTCAACGCCTTGATCGACCAGGTTTGTATTCCGTACCGGCAACTTTACGACATATCTGCCGTCCTTATTCCTTGTCGTCGTTGTCTTGAATAGTTCTTCACATTTGGTTTCTTCCTCCGTGAGCATCCTTTTTGTTCCAGATGGTTCCTCTAATTCCCAGAATTTCCTCAACAATTCATCATCCTGGACACTGGAGTGCATCACGGTAATGTGTGAATGAAAAATAGACTCAGGATCGACTGCACAAGCTCCCGATAATATCCACCCAAAGGTGGTATCTTGCGCTAATAAATTTCCATTTATATTTCTTTTAATTCCCTCCTGGATAATTTGACTGTAAACCTCAGCACCCAATAAAATGTCAATTTTATTGGGTCTGTGGTATTCAGGGTCAGCCAATTCATTATCGGTCAAGTCTACCCACTCTATCCTAGCTACTTTCGTACCTGGGAGAAGGGCAGTGACTGACTTCAAGACGTAAACATTTACCTTTATTTGGAAATGTGGGTCTATTCTTGACCTCAAATTAATATCAACCGTATACTTAGACGTTAAGCTTTCACCCCCTACACCTGACACAGTGTGCCTTGATGGCTTTTTCTTTAAACCTAGATATTGAACCAGAGATTCCGTAACAAAAGAACCCTGTGATCCCTGATCCAATAACGCCCTTGCCGTATAATAAGTCCCATTCCTCGACTCAGCCTTTACTAAAGCTGTTGCCAACAAGACAGTTTTACTGTTTCCCGTCGCGAGACATGAGACTACCTGTGTTCCCGATTCTTTCGCTTTACAAGCGTCCTTATTTCCCTCGTAAATTCCCGATGAGGTTTCCGCGCGAGCAGCACTACCACCTTCACCAATTTCCGACCCTACAACACCTTGTTGGTGTAACAATGAATGGTGGCGTCTTTTGCACACCTGGCACCTGAGAGTGTTTTTACAATACTTAACAGAGTGGTTGCTAAGCAGGCAGATGAAACATAATCTGTTGTTTAGAACAAAGTTCCTCCGAGATTCCGTACTTTCCTTAATAAATTTTGGACATGAACTTATTTTGTGCTCACCTGCACAAAAGGCACAAGATACCCTTTTATCGTTAACTACGTGTAAGACCCGTGTAGTCTTTGGGACCCTCTCTTCTTTCGTTCCTAAATTCTCTAAAGCCCTAAAACGGTTAACGAGGAATTCTTTCAGTTCCTCGAAAGTAGGAAGGTTGTCCTTAGGATCAGATGCTACCTTCAACTCCCATGCCCTTCTAGTTACCTTATCAAGCTTCTCAGTGATAATATGTATAATCAAAGTTGAGGCAAGATCTATATCTAAATTTTTTATGGATTCTAAACAATCAGTTGTGGTACTCAGAAGCTTTTTAATATCCGTTGCGGACTCTTCAATTATGGCCTTTTGATTAAATAAAGTTTTAACTATCCCGTTTGCCAAAAATCTTTTATTATTGTACATGGACTCTAGTTTTGTCCAACTAGTACTATAATTATCTGCGGTCACCTGTACATTCCTTAATAAGAGTTCCGCCTCCCCAGTTAAATACCCTTTCAAATAATATAATTTCTGAGCATCATTCAATTTATTATTTTTATGAATTAACCCCAAAAACAAATCTCTAAAGGTCAACCACTCCTGATATTTACCAGAAAACATTGGTATTTTAACCTCCGGCAACCGAAAATTATTTTCTTCTTTACAACTACTACTAAGACCCGGGCTACTATCATTACTAGATACACATTTATTTTTTCTTAGAATCTCTTTCAGAGTACTTTTGAATTGCACATATAATTCCTCTACTTCATCGTAAACACAATCTTTATGGTAAGTAGAGCTGGATAATTCAGATTTTTTAACTTCGCTTATTATTTTAACATGAGTATTATAGAAAAGTTGCCATAGTTGTTCTAAACTCTCTAAGCGTGTTTCAATGTACGATACAGTAAGTAGATCTTTTGGGCATTTTTTAAAGTTAATCATAGCCTTATTAATTTTGACTTTTACGTCTTCTTGGATATCCACTAACGAATCCATTTTATAAATACAATATTAGACGTAGACACAAACACAAATAAGACAAAAAACACAACAATAAATCTAATACTACAGCACAAATAACACAAACTAATACGCTAAACTTAATGTCCACTAAGTAGTTATATTCTTCTCGCACTTGATCCGAACACAAACTTAAATTCCCGAAAATTTTACAAGTCTTTTTGAGTTCAATTTCTATACCAAATCGGGCATAGGTTCCCCGTCCCAACCACTTTTTCTTAAAAACTATTACAAGTCCAAATTACTATTGTTGAAAGTACTCACGGTTTTTTCACCATACACTCACTGACACTGATACGGTGGCGCCCTCTGTGCTACGGCGTTCACCTTCCTGCTTGCCTCCCTCGCTTCGCCCTCCGGCTGCTGCTATCACCAGTAGTGCTGCTCCACGCTCCACTGGATCCTCCCTGCACCAACCGGTCTTCCGTCTCCAGCTCCTGGCACCTCTCACCTGGTACCCACTGAAGGCTGATCTGGACAGCAATCCGCTGCCCAGTATCGAAGCGTAGGATGGTAGATTCTACCACTTCTGGAACCCGCCACAACACTCCCGACCAATCCGGCTCGAAGGACCATGAACGAAGGTCGACTTGGAGAGGGTGGATAATTAAAACACTTGGAAACTAATATTAAGCGCGTATAATATAGTAAACCACAGTGCTTGCTGCTCACAACAAAAAAATTAATTCTCCGACATTTATAATATCCCGTGTAACGAAACCATAGCGCGATCTAAATCGATTCCAACGCCATCTATCGAGGTATCGTGTAAACTTTTACGTTTTATATTCCCTTTGATCGCGCTATGATTCCGTTGACCTATAATTACGTAGACACCGACTCAGCTTTAATTAAAGAGACTAAGAAAATCTTGTAATTAGAAACACCGCAAGACTAATTCCCTTTCACGTGAGTCCCCGTACCTTACCTTAACGGTGAGCGTTAGTTAGACAGGCGGAGCCGGGGGCAAAGCCAGTAATTGCTCGATAAGAGCGTAAAACAGTCATTAAACGTCTCACAGAGGACATAGAGTGGTAATTAACGGAGTCCCAGTCTTGCCCAATACCGGCGATGTTTCAGCGAAGCTTGCGGAATAGACCCCTCGCTCGTCGACGACGTTCAGAATAGGGTCCTCTCAGGTCTCGTTTATAGAGACGTTCCAGTTTGTAGGTTATGTTGCGGTATGCTGCTGTTTGAACATGACAAAACTTAGCAAATGTATCCAGTATCTACGGTTTGTTTAGCAATAAACTGTATAAAATTCAAATTATATTCCAATGTAGTTTAGTTTCTATATACTGAGAAAATAATTACTAATGCTTAATCGAATTTACAAAGCCTACATTCAAAAGTACGTCGTCCAAGTTCAACGTCTTGGTTTAACTTCCTGATTACCGGCACCCTTTATAACTTATTGACCTAGTTAAAAGTTTACTGTCAGAAATCAATACTTACACAGGCTAACATTCCTTTTCATGTAGCGTTAATGAGTAGTATTCGAATCTCGAGTTATAACATCGTAGGTATATTATAAGTATGAGACGGAACAGCGATGGAAACGATAAAATTAAGTGTTATTAATAAGGCGAGTATTATCGGAAACGTAAGGTGTAGTGTTGTGCGGCCGCTCCTCTGTAAGGACATCATTCCGCAGTCCGCATTGTTATTCATCGGGCGACCTCCTTTGTGACGTTTTAGGAGCATGCGATGCCGCATCTTCCCTCTCCCTCACACATGTGGAATAACGCGTTAAACACGTGAAACGGGCGATGTGGTGCGTGAGTTTTGCGCTATGAGCTTGTTCTGGAGTCCTTCGCTCCTTCTCGCTTGCCTGTGGATTTCCGCACGAGTGCGAGTGGGAGGTGAGATTAGCGCAACAGTTGTCGCACGTAGTATCGATCGTGTTCGGGCCACGTGCGGTGCCCGCCTCTTGTACCACTCACTACTATTTTCATAGCAATTTTTCCGTTTGATCATCGTCCATAGCTGCCTTTCCCTCGGTAGCTATCGATCTATTTGTCGCGGACAAGCGTTGTATATCGTTGGTTACGAATGACGCGTTGTAATAATAATTGCTTCATTTCTTTCCTGATGTTGGTTCGTAAAATAAAACAAAATGGAGTGAGACTGTGTTTCCTCTGAGACGCAATACCTACATTTATTACAGTTGTAAGCAGGTACCTCATAAACTGTTGTCACATTCCGATATCACGTTATTGTATTGCAAACCATCAATATCTAATAGCTGCAGCTTGCTGCTTCGTTTTGCTTCGATATGAACAAACTCCGATATTTTTATCAGAGTATAATATTTTAGTATTTCAAGATGAAAGAATATGTAAATATATTCATTAAAAGCTGTAAAGTTTCTCTTTGATCCCGTCTCTTGTAGCTACATGATAATAGATTCCATCAGTTAATCTTCTCCGAACGAATGAACTTCAGTACTTTGTACATTACATGCATTAGTACACAAATTTGAATTATTGCTTCATACTGGAAAAGGTACTAAAAATGAAATAAAAAAGGCCATAAAACATTCACATTCAAACAAAATATAATTATGAAAGAGCGTGGTTACTATAATAGTTACTCTTTACATTGGTAAGAAATAAAAGTTAATAGTTTGTTTTTGCCATATAAGGTGGCTTTAACAAGCTGTGCTACGGCAATATTTAGGTATATTGAATAAGAATGTAGGTATGATGTCTAATAGTTATGCGATAAACACAATCGTTCCTGATTTGGACACCTTCGTAACAACAATGTTTCACGTACTAACCTTTGAAAAATATTGTTGAATATAAATATGTTCTTAAGTTATATTTTGAACCATTGAATATCTTTCAATGCAGTATGCGAGCTAAAGCAACCCGGGCCTCCCGCAGCGTCGGTCAGTACAGTCGCGGCCACGAGTCTTAAACAAAAAGAGTATCTCGGGTGACGCTACGCCGCGAGTGACAACTTCATCTCGTCCAAATAGTACCTAAGTTTCACCTTATCTATACTTAAAGTATAAAAGAGGTTTTTAACCACTATTGGATTCTGAATACTCACGAAGCCACACATTGTCCGAGCCAGAAATAAAACAAACTCAAAAAACGTGCTACAAAAAGTTATTTCAAATTGGCGACAAATTTTCCTTATTGCGAATGAAAAAGCCGTTGGTATTGCGTGCGCTTCGAGGGAAGCCTAAAAAATTGGCATTGTTCGTAGCGAAGCATCAAGTCCGCGGAGACGCGCGTCACGCGAGCCCCACACGCTACGGAACCACCGAATACATTAGCGTGCAGTTTATCATCATTTGTCATTCTCTTTATGAACACCGCAGAACGATTTTGGAGCTAATAAAATTTATCACAGAACAGAACGCGATTCAAATACAAACAGCCAAGTATTTTTAGACAACATTTGTTTGAAAGTTCCAGAATATTCGCCGACGTGAAAACCCGCATACCAAGAATTTTCATAACGGCACGAATGTTTTATGTGGTAGAAATAATGAGATGCGTTACATCGCTGCGATAGCATGAACTAGGCTGCCTTACTTACGAGTACTAAACTACAGATACTACGGAGACTCTCTGAATAATGTGATGACAGTATTCAAATATGGATCTGCCAAAATGTATAATTACCAATGTATTTTTCTTTTAACGACAATTTGATACTCTACTTTAGCAAGAGAGTATAATGTTCGAGACTTCCGGGCTTATCCTCTAGAGGTTTTAGTTCCAAATCCCATTAAATTCAGTTACAATTTTGAAGAACAAACTTTGGAATTCCGAACTCGAATCAAGAACTCTTGTGAACACAACATAAATAGTTAAATCATTGCTCGCTCATTACCATAATCCGGCTTTGTACACTGTGTTAAGCTGTGTCGCATGTTGGAAAGAATTAGCGCGCTTGTCACGCGACGTGCTCGCGCTGGTGCACGGGGCGCCGGCGGGCCGCGGGCGACACGCCGGGCTTTACAATTGATTTCCAATTAGCGACACAGCCAGGTGTGCCTGCATACTTATATTTTATTCAGGCGCGTTACGTTTGAATGACAATCGATTTATTAAGTGACAAATGTCTCTATCTACGTGTTTTCATTTTTGTGTAATGGTTTATCGTTATTTCTTGTCGTACTAATGTTTCTCGTATCTTTTATGGCTTTTTACGAGGTACATTACGTGGGCATTTTGTAAAATAATATTTCTTAAAATTTATTCGTTCTTTTTTATACTCATGTGTATAAGGGAAAGCTTTTTTGTTGGAGAAAAATGATTAAATTATAACCAAGGATAATATTCTGTCTCTTATATCAATTATATCTTTGTTTTTTGTCTTCCAGTTATACATAATGACAATACTAAGTAGAGGTACAGTGTGTTTGTAGTTACATAATTTGCTCCGCAACGGATCTGTTTACCGAGCAAACTTGGTAACAGAGCAGCTCATTAGTGATATTACACGGACGGCCAATTAAGACTCACCTCCGCTGATTCTCCGCTCTGAGGACAAACTGCTGCTGGATGATGTTCTAGTATTAACTTTGTGATATACAATCAACATTCAAACACAGGGTTATACGCGAATTAAAAGATATTAATTGAGTTCACAACTCCAAATGTACTTAGGATGTGTCGCGGAGTGATCGCCGTTTTGGAAAAGCGTTTTTGTGATCCATGAATGCTTGTCCAGGGTTTGGGTGCTTCGTCTTCGCGCCTGTGACTTGAATGTTTGTGAAACCCAGTTTCGCAAGAATTCAATTTCCCGAAGTGATATCTCGCAAGCAACATTATTGCGAAAATATGTTCTAATATAAAGGTATATCCTGTTTACAGGCTTTTAAAAATGAAACAAGTTATAGCCTTGTTTGTAAATCTGTTTACGTCATAAACACGATTGTTCGCATGTCTTCTGTTTGAACAACCGCTGTATTTGCGTTCTCCGCTTAATATTACAGCAAACGTTCCGTTGTTTACCGGGGAAAGGATTTATTTCTCGGGTCTTAAATAAAGGGAGAATCGACGTTCATAAAATCTAAGTGTACCTATAACTTTGATGTTTTCACGAAGAGCGCGGGCAGCTCGGTGCGGAGCAGAGCGGTGCGGAGCGGAGCGGTGTGGAGCGGAGCGGTGCGGCGCTCGCGTGTTTATGGCCCGGATGGTTATGCCTCCCGACACGGCAACACTCCACCAAAAAATATTTTCAGGAATAGTAAACGTTAAAAACTTGACAAAGTTTTACCCTTATCTCGCCGTTTATCTATCAAGACAAACGATCTAATATTTTTTAAACCAGAAAGCGAGTGCCGCTTAATATATATCACACTGTAATCTAGATGAAATTTGTTTTTTAACAGTTAAGAAATTAAGTGGTAAGTTATTTTAACTTGACTTTAAATAATGAGCTGAAACATTAATGTATTTTTTATCAGCCTCCTCGAGCGAGGAACAACCTTATAGCAAGTAGACACGCGCACATAAAAATAGTACTGAACATTTATGTGCTGTATTTACAAGATTATACTTTCTCTACTACAAAGTTGCCTTGATTCATAGTATTGTTACAAACCACCTTTATTTCAGGTATTTTGTTTAGAGCAGCGCGTTATTACCGCCTTAATATCACTCGTATCTTAGGAAAATATGTTCATAAATAGGTATACCACACAAAAGGCCTTTGGTACGTCCACATTTCGTCCGGTTGAGTTAAATACTTTTGGAACTAGCTAATATTTCCCAAACTAAGTTATTGTAGCACAAAGTGACACAGCTCCATCGGCGGAGGCCAGCCGGCCCCGGGGACGCGTCACACACACACACAGCCACAAGTTTGCGTACCCTGAAAGGGATGTTCCTTGATCCCGGTATCCGGGATTTGCACGATGGCCCGCAATTGTCGGCGTCCTCCGGGAAATGTGCTCGCATTATTTATTTATCCAGCACATTATAATTTGGGGAAGTTTGTCCTAGTGGTGTATTTTTGTTATTAGTTGAAATTGTGTTTCTACCTAACATGTACTACTAAAAACTATTAATCTCATGAACTCTTTAATTTGTAACATAGAATTGGACCAAAAAAATACTTTTTTTTTATATCGTTCTGTAACTGGAATGAAAATCTATGTATTTAATAATATTGAAAACAATAATATTCAAAATCATTTCTTGTTTGTGCTTTCGGGCCTCATGTTATATGATGAAATATATAACACGCATTCGTTGTGTCATCGTAAATCATCTAGCACTGTTCCCTTACAAAATAATCATATAGTTAAATTTCTTTGTAGCGTGTACAAATTGTGAGGCCTCATGAATGTAAAAAGCATTTTTATAAGATTTTCTTTGGTCTCATCACGTTCTGGCAATTTATCATATAAAGTATAATGTATAGGGCAACACTTTTTGAGCGACGCGTCGAGACGTATTGCGGTGTCACTGAAACACCGTGCCTACGAAACATGGGGAACGCGTGCGTCGTGCAGGCTTGCGGGGGGCGTGCGTGTGGCGTGCGTGCGGCGTGCGGTAGATGTGCGGGCGACGTGCGTGAGGCGTGCGTGAGTTATGACGTGCTGTATCACCACACGCCGGTGTAATACATGAGTCAGCAAATATAAATAGTTGCGTGTGAAATCTGTGTTTTATGTTTAAGCACTTTCCTAAGTTGACGTTTAGGTGATAATAACTTCCACAAACAAAATAAAATTCATGATATCTTTTTTGCTTTTAATTTAACGGAATCATTGTTTGTTATTCACGTTTCATCATGCATGGTATGAATGTTGTATTTGACAATTACCATTACCAAGTACATTACGAAATTACGAAAACATTAAATTGATACATCGTCCTACTCATTAGTTTAATGGCAAGTCTTCACAAAGCTGATACTATCTAATAAATGTGCATTAAGGATTGCTTCGTAATAGTTTACATCACGCATAATGTCCTAGAAAGGTAGGCAGAAGTGTTCGACTAACTCGTAACTTATGTCGGCTACAGCTAATAGATCGTTCTTTGACGAAGGTTTCAAGTTCCTCGTAACAAACGCAAACTTTACGTCAATTTCTTGACAGTAAAGCCGAAATCAAGTTTAATGTCAAGTACAGTCGGATTAAGTTTGCTAGAGCTATCAAACTATTAGAGTTATTGGCACCTCGAGGCTTCCAAGATTATAAGTTTTGTCATTACTTTGAAATACGTCAGTCTTTGTCAATTGTACTAGTTTACTGATTCCATAAGTTTTAACTTAGATTTTAAAACCATCTTATGTCTGCAACATGAATTTCATATTCAACACTCAATTGCGCAGAAATATATAAAGATACGATCCATTACCGTCGTCTGTAACGAATTTATCTAGAAGCAATAATAAACCATATTGACGTAGCATAAATTCGTAGCGGCCTCGTAGCCGAACGTAGCACGTCTACAATATCGTAGCAGCGAATATAAAACGGCCTTCGAATACAAAATTAGGTATTGTTGGTTGAGTCATTATGTCTTACATTATTAGTTTCGTGATATATTTATGTTTGAGATCCATTATAACTGTTTTTTTAGTTTGGATATTGAGCTACTAAGGATGTCACTACGAAAGAATTATCAAAAATTAGGGATGAACTTAGATTTGCGTCATATTAAATTGCCTACCTAGAGATATAATAAAATATAATTTAGTTTGATTTAATAACTCATACATATAACATTGCACAAGGTCATGTTTAAAATATTTGAATAAAAGTGCATTTTTGGTTAGTAACACAAATATATTCGACTATCGTTATTCGATTACACACCAAATTGTATGAGGGCAATAGCTTTACCTAAATGTTAGTTATACAAGTATAATTATATCAGACATCATCTTGTATGCTTCGGAGGCTCGTCAACCGATCAGTCTCGAAGGACCAGCTTCTGAAACGAGTACGAACCAACCTTGAATTACAACCTATTACTTGAATAAAATATGATGAGATAAAATTAACTCAAAAACTATTTTTGTTGTGCTATGGCGTGTAGGTCAACTCAGGACAATTGTAGTAATGGATGTTATTAAATAAATCAACCAACGATTTTCTATTTCTGGCTAGAAGACTGTATGGAAGTTATATACGAACTGTTTATAATTTATAGCATACAAATTCTTGAAATTGAAAGGTTATAAAAATATTTAGCACCACGTTAGAGCACAACGTATCAATGAATTTGTAAGAAAATAAACAAATAAAATTAATAAGTTTTAGTTCAATATGAAATAAGATGAAATTGAGATCAAATGGATCTGTCTTTAGGATCGATCGCACCAAGCGAATTACAAAAGAAGGCAAATTACATGCACTGTCACGTTTACTTTATAAAACTTCGTGTTTTTTAATAGAAAATAAAAATTGTATATTCATTTCTAAGTAAATGGCGAAGTATATAATTTAATAGAACCCTGTAGCTTACAGATGTCTGTCTTTCACAGGAACTTCGTCAGCAGGCGAGCGATGTTACACATGTATGTACTTTGATGCTTATTTTAACTAAATCGATTTCATACATTTATAATCAGTAGCGACTAGTTTCATGGAGCCTTGTTAGCGTATTTAATAAGCTTTGGGGAAATATCTGTATTTTCATTAATTTACCGAAATTTTGGACTTGGTAGATTATTTTTTTTGGGTATTGAAGCAAAACGTAAAGATATTTCCACATCATACGAATTCCACCGTCGTCCATTGTAAGAATCATCTTTGAATCAATATGTGTCATTTTTACTGAGAGTAAATTCACTATTTTAAGACACATGAAGAATTAGGTTCCTCAGTTAAGTTGGTCCTTCGTGTCGCGTCACATAATGCCTGACCTTGAGCATGCGACACTGAGGAACTCTATTATTACTGCTTACTGTTGTTGTGTGCGTTCCTTGTGCCAGCACATTGCATTGGTGTGCGTGCCCGTTGTGGTTGTGCCGTTTCGCTGCTTTGCTTAGGATACAAATAGGATTTATATTAATAAATGTTATGTAAGACACAGTTGTTCGTGAAATATAATCTCGCCAGTTTGAAATCCGATTTGAATGTAAATGTTGTCTCACAAGCTTAGTGTAGAACGGAAGGTTTGCTCAGCTTTAGTGTTGCAACATTTTTAAGACTAAAGTTTCAAAATTTTCTTTTCAAATATTAAAAGGCAGACTGAAAGGAATGTAATATAAACATCGTGGCTTGTACATATAAGAAACAGTAACAGTTTTCAGCGTTGGATCAAAACGAGTACATTATCATACAAACTACAGCGCAGCAATATACTCAACTTGCAACAGTTTAGCTTTACACGATGTATTATGCGCCATACTTGGACGTTACTCAGACGAGATCGTCGAACTGAGCTGATCTCATTAGCCGGCGGCTCTCGGCCTCATCCGCATGCAGATGATGGCTTTGATCCGCAGCCGTGGGGGGGACCCCCCCCCTCCCCCACCCCGCCGGCACCACCCGCAGACACCTCTCACGCCAAAATAACGAACTCTAATAGCGCTTACAAAGGAGCGATTATTATTATTTATTTAAAGAAATGCTAATTACTATCTTAATTAATAGGTATTGCAGTTAGGCTGTCCTTCACTATTCAAATGATAATCTAATACCGAACATCAAATACGATTTTAGATACAATATAAAGTCTATAAACATACATCACGTTACAGCATACAAATAAATCGAACATTTCAGCGATACGAAAATAAATCTGATTCAAATTTTTCAATCTCCTTGAGCAAAGAAGGTTCGGCGTCGATTTGTCGATAAGCGAGTGAGCTCCGCGGGGATTAGTCCCGCAGCATCCGTGTTCGGCGAGCGCGCATTAGCCGCACTTATCCCGGAGATCTGACCGGGGGACGGGCGCCGGGGGTAGGGGGAGGGGAGATAGTGGAGGAGCCCTCGTAGGTAGTACTACACTACGAAGGATTCGGCTCCCGGCTTGTTTGACTTGTCGAAAGTATTTTGAGGCATTAAGGAAGTTTGGAGATCATTTCATGTGCTTTACTAAAGTGTGTCTTATGAGCAATTTAGGTAATGAGTTTACTGTCTCTTATGTGTGAAATGAGATGGCGCCGTCATGGCTTCGTGTAGTGAGAGTATGCATGAGGGGATAAATTCGCATGTTACGTTCAAATTTGAAGGAGTAAGGCTATATTCAAATGCGCAGTTAATATAAAACAAAAAGTTATATATTTTACCGCAATTTATTCCATACAAAGATTACAGAGCGCGGTTCGTCGTTTCTGCGGCGCTTATTCAACCAACTTCGGAACTTTCACGTAGAATTTATTTCACAATTCACTAGACTTTGCCACCGGTCGTCAGTTAAACTCAAAAGCCGTGCAGTTACGTATCTATGCTGTGTTATGGAGCGTAACGTTATAATATACGATGTTGAAAACTGATTATTGATTAATTTAATACACGAACGAAATAAGTGCTAGCAGTAATATTCGAAATACAATTACAGATTAATATTCTCCTTTTGTAGTAATTTCATCTGTAAAGCAGAAGTTATCTGTCGGCGGGCAACCTGGCCGACATCAAACGCCGCCGCGGTAACTCGCGTTAATTCCAGTTATCTTTCTTCCTGCTATATTACAAAAGTCAGCTTACTAACGGGATTAGTCTTGCTCTTATTACTACAGATAAATCCTTGATTAAACTCGACTTGGGAACAAGCTTTAAATAAATACGTTGAAGCCGGGAATTAAGATTCGCAACTCGTCGCCGTTGTATCGCTAAACTTCAGATATTTGTAACATTTTAACAGCGGTGTTCGTTCACTTCAATAACGTTTTCAACCAATAAACAAATAGAGGTAATGTAATTGGATGGTTCTGTTGGAATGTGCCTGTTAGAAAGAAAAATATAATGGTAGCCTTATTTCTTCACATTTGTTTCTGAATTTCAATAACAAGATGATATTTGAACAATTAAGTGGTATTCGTATTGAAAAGTACATATTTCAGACTATCCAAAATAACTTGAACTACATTGATCTTCGAACGAATTACACTCATGTTAATTAGTTAACATTTTATTAAAAACAATTCATCTCTTTGAACTGTTTAGTATTCTAATTAAAGTTGCTTGGTTTCCACCGCAAGCCTTGTTTCGCCGCAAACACAAGTAAAACGTTCGCGCACTTTATAAAAACGTCTCTAACATGGCTGCTGAGGGTACAGAGAGAATTCCATTTCGTTTATAAACCTTGAACTACTGATTGAAGTACACTTCATTTTATTACATGAGAAAAGAAAAATAAAAATTATTAGAAAGATATTTATGTTTATATTTCGTTTTTAATGTAACTTTGTCGGTATAGTGTTATGAACTCAGAGCGTCAAAATGTTTCTTTCATTATGTTTAGAGAGGCAATGTGTATCCTTATTGTGTTATATACAATCATAATTTGCTGCTAATTTTCTATTTGAGTACATCTATACTACTATATAAAGCTGAAGAGTTTGTTTGTTTGAACGCGCTAATCTTAGGAACTACTGGTTCGAATTGAAAAATTATTTTTGTGTTGATTAGACCATTTATCAAGGAAGGCTTATAACATCACGCTGCGACTAATAGGAGCGAAGGTACAATGGAAAATGTGGAATAAACGGGGAAAAGTATTTATCTCTGCGGGCTTCCGTTGCGTGCGCTGCGAAAACGGTTCAAGATCTTCGAACCACGAGGAAGAAGTCGCGGGCAACAGCTAGTATTGAATAATCTGACTTTCTCTCAAAATGTATACACCTTCTTTTTACATTTTAAAACCAAGCAAATAAAGTTGCAACCATCAAAATAACTACAAGGACCCGCCGTACTATGTTTACGAGGACCGCGGCGGCATTATCGTGACTTTTGTGGCGCATAAAAGTGTCCTTTAAACATAAACATTAGGTAGCCGGCATCGGTAACCTTTACATTTATCACTACGACCGTACCTCTACCCTCTCAGCTATGTATCATGAGGCATATGTTCTACAGATACGTGAATTGTGAATTTTATAGGGTCATAGGACAAGAAGATGTAAATATTCCTCGTACAGGCTGAAGTGAGATTGAGTCGTTGTTTATTATTACGCTGTTTTGTAGCACGAGGCGGGAGGACTCATAAAATGTGGTTCTGCAAACACGTCGCGGTAACATTATGTATTGACAATATAATATCACACTCGTCTGCGTAGAGTTTTAGTGGTAAATTGTATTTTACATGGAGTGACACGTTACTAAGTAACTTGTAGTGGACAGTGTTATATGTAATATCGTACGATATCAAACATGACTATTTGCAAGTAGATTATCTGTTGTTATTAAAATAGCTGCATGGAGAATGTGGTTGTACTAAAAGTACAGTATGCCCCGTTTTTGAGGTTGTTGAACTCGTAACCATTCCTTTGTGCTGAAATGAAGTAAGCAGTGTACGATATCACAGACTGAAAACTACGTAAAATGCTAATATGCCTCGGTTACAGTGAAAAGGCTCTCAAAGAATGCAGAGATAAGCACTAACAACTACATTCAGGCATTACTCTGCTGCGCCAGTACCTTCGTGTTTTAGTAACTCTTTGTCTAGCTTCAGTAGGTATGTGAAATGAAATCATATTACCGTTGTTGTCTTTTTCAGTCCGTGTGTGGAGAAGGCAGCAGATAGTGCGAAGTTTCGTTTGGTTAAAATAAACTTTCCCGAATTATTTTAGAAATAAAAATTATAAAAATAAAAACAGAACTCAATTAATAGTACCGTGAATCATGTATTACTGTTGCAGCGGTTGGCACGGCCGGGCGGATTCAGTTTGATTGGTGATCAACATTTTTCCAGTTTGTAGCATGTTGTTTCTGAAATCTCAGGTCCGCAAGTCTAGGTCGAACACTCCATCAGTTTCTTCCACATTTAATCAGTTTATAAGTCAATATGACTAGTCAAATAAAGTTTCCAAATAGCCAGTCAAAGAACAGATGTTCCCCTCCAAACTATGAGGTTCGCTATTGTCTGCCCTTGCTTTAGAGCCGGGGTCGGCCGGTGCGAGCAAGACGCGGGACAATATAATTATTTAAGACAAAGCGAGTGTTATCAAACCCTCGCAATCCAATTACTGGGGGCGCTGATTCTGATGACCTATTGCTGACGAGGCCCTGATTAAACCTCCTTTGTGGATAACGAGATTTATAATTACATCACACTAATTTGTAGATACGGAAGTTTTTATTCATGCACGTCTGGTTGCTCAAACGGCATGACCAGTTTTGTTAAAAGTTGGTCTGGGTGTAAGTAGCTAACGTCCTTAATTAGAACAAAGGTAGTGTTTACGTAGGTAAAACACGAGCGCATCAAAAATACTTTTTGGGATGTTCATTTGGAGTAGTAAAACGACTGTTAAAATTAATTATTGTTAAAACAATGTTGTAATGTTTCTGAAGCCCGTAAATATAATTATACGAAAAAACACATTTAAGGAGACATATTTTAACTTAAATACGAATTACTCTACATATAACTAGTGAGCGTAAATATTGGATTACCTAGAGCAAGCTAACTTACCGGAATAATCTCATTAAATATATAGTTACCCTTGAGACGCGCGATACATTCCTTTTTAAATAAATAATATTCAACCCAGTTTGAAAGTAGTGCGCTGTCGTGGAACAGATTTTTACATTAAGATATGAAGGACAGCTTCATTTCACCCCTTTTTCTTTAAATAATAGGAAAAAATGCCGCCTTTTTATATCATACAAAAGAAAATGTATTCACATATCATTTTTTGTCCCACTCGCACCTACTTTGGAATAACCGTTCTCTATGTTTTTGTTCCTTAGATCAAGGTTTCATCATGTTGTCCAACACCCAACAAGACATAAATCTCTAAGGCCTGGGATTTAAAGATTTCGCCAACTTCGTCAATACTTGAATACTTACTTGTTTTGTTTCGGTTACAACTTTTTAACTGAACGGATGGAAGTTTTGATTGGATCGTTATTTTGTCGATGTTCTTGAAAAGTAAATATTTCTTAAAGATATAACTTTAAGTATTAGTTAGAAACTTGGATGAGTATCAACAGGCATTGTTCGGATTTCCATTAGAAGGCAGAGTTTTGATCAAATGTCAATAAGTCGGCATTTAAATATAAGTATATAGTTGCTTTTTAACATCGAAAACATACAATCGACTTTAAATGAAAACTACTGAGCTAAACTTGATGATTTTTTATGGGACTAAATGACAGCCATTCCACGTTAAATAGTAAGAGAAATCAACAAAATCGGTTCATCACGTCCGAAGTTCTGAGATAATAACCATACATAAATACTCACGAATTGAAACCCTCCTGCTATTTGAAGTTGGCTAAAAGTAGCAAATCAGCATCATCAGCCGACGAGCCGACTTCCGACTGTACAAAAAAACTCGATGAAATTGTAACAAAGGAGGAAAAATGAACATTAACACGGATGGGGTCAGTGTGACCCATACGGGACATGATAAAGTGTGGATGGGCAAAGCCCTTTATACCACGTTTGTCCAGAGAGGTCACCGATAATGGTGCAAAACAAAAAGCTACGAAAGGACATAACAAAAACATTTTTTTTTCAAAAGCAATAGAGTAAAAAGACAGAAATAACAGGCTGGCAGTTACAAGAAACAGTTATACAATACAACTGAAAAATACAAGCACGTTAAAATGTTAAAGGAGAAGAAGAACAACATGCTACAAAACATGAACCGTGAAAAATACATTCAAATAAATACACAACGTCGACGAGAGTGAAAAACGCAAGCAAAATATGCGAGGGCTGCATCGACAAACGTTGTTACGAGGGAGCCCCGGAAAGTATTCATAAGCGGATTTATGATGCTACATGGAAAAATATTCACGCGAAGGTCTGAAAAAAGGGTTTCATTTTCTCCAGTCGGCAAGGATACGCTTGACAAATGTGTGTTTGTATGTTTGATGAGGGGACAAGATGGCCACCGCCGAGGACCCGAGAAGGGTCGCCGGTGTGCTTTTTCCCCGTGTTGGTATTTGAGAACACATATTTGGAGTTTCTTGCCCATTCTTCTTTGTTACAGTGACATTTCGGAAGGGGCAGCTGGAGTGGTGACTGTTTACATGCGACTGTGAGTCGTTAACACTGATTTATGAACTTTTGACTTGGGACTATTGAAGGCTTTATTTAACCCGTCCTATTGTTTATTATGTAAGGAGGGAAAGACCAACTGTTTTTGACCTCATAGAGTGCGAGTTAGGTATTGATCACATTCATCGAAAGGTATAACATTCAACGATTTGCGTCTATCTCGGCAGTAAAATGATCACGTGTCCTATTCATAGCATCGTCTTACGTTCCTCTCGATCTGAAGGTGAGTCTCTCGAGCGACTCACGTGAGTGTCAGAGACAGGCCTGTGACGTCACAGGCTCGAGACAACCGGGTCAAGTGGCTGATCGGAGGTGAGAGCCATCGATCTGAGGTGAAGCGGGGTTTTGTGTAGTTAGCGCTCTTTCAGAACACACTAGTGGGATGTATTGTTCGGAAGCCTCTTTGTATACATCACCACTTCTTAGCTTTTAGACTTCACGGTCATCTAAGTAACAATAGTTCAAGAAATTATTGTGTTCATAAAGGAATAGGATGTAGTATAGTCAGTATAGTAAAGATGAGATTACACCTGAGTAATAATAAGAAGTGGAGCGTTGATATTAGTAAGTGTCTTTAATAAGTTCCTTTCAGAAGCATAAGTAATTTATTGCTCAGTAAGCACATTCTGTTTCGAGTGACACGTCTAAACTGTAATAAATAATGTTTCACATCAATCGCGGAAACGCTTCGTCACTCCAGTCCTACTTATTCAAATATACTCTCATATTGCGTTCGTCGGCTTGTCACTTAACTACAGATGAGGCATCACTCAGCCCCTGACGTAATAAATCTTCTGATGAACGCTTCAAAAAGTGAGCAGACGACATTTCCACTAGTATTTTAGGAGAAACTGATCATTAACTTAAAGTAAGTCTTACTATTAGCTTCTTTCATGATTCACGTTTCAATGTCTCCGGGGTCACGACTCCACGACAACACACTTAATCTACTCCATTCCAAAAGAATGTCTCTTTTATAATAAAGAAAATATTTAGACGCAAACGCTATAACGTCATAATAAACAGCTGCAGACAATAACATTTCTGGCAAAAGAATGTAATTCAACTTTTATAGTATTTTCTTGAAAAAAAAGCCTTTCTATCAGAGGAGGGATTTTAATAAAATCCTAAAATTCCTGCGGCAGGGGTCGGTAGATAAGGGTGGTCGGGGGTTGTGCGATCGATGAATATAAAGTTTGGCAATAAAACGGCGGGGGACAGCGGCGGCCGCAAAATATCTGACCGATGTCGCAAACAAACACAATTACTTTGTTTTTATACGAGACTCGGTGAAGCGCGCGGCTTCGCTCGCGATGCGGCGATTTTATTTTATTTTGTAGCTGCCACATAAACGAGTTATCATGGAAACTGCTCTAGATAATGTAACACGGTAACGGTCACGAAAAATTGGGATTAAATAAAAACAATATATAATAAAGAATAACTTTATCAAGTAAAAATACAAATATAAACTCTATAAATATATAGAATTTTATATCGTATTGTGAAAACTATCGCAAATGCCTTTCTATGATGCGCCACATAAACAAAGACTAACCGTTTTTTTACGTTTAGCTTCAAATAGTGGTGTCGCGATGGACTATTGTTCTCCATATTGCTGTACTAGTGACTGCATTCTTGATTTATTTTAGTCATCATCGGTTTCGGGAATGTTGATCACCACTTAAATAGTTCAATGGTCTTTGCTGCAAATTGTGCTATCTTAATAAATTATTTTGATTAGCATTCTAGAGAGAGGATGTTAAAGTTAGCAATAATAATAATAATACATGAACAGATAGGAAGGGACCTTAAGATTTTATATGAAAGTTAAGCCTAAGAATATAGTATTCTGCAAAGACATCCTCACAAATTGGACTACAAAAACAAAGTAATATAATAAAGCCAATTCATTTCGTGTAGCTTACTTTGTAATCCTATAAACTGACTAAAAAGGAGATGTCTTTTACATGCAAACTTTTTCGTTTTTATTACACAGATGTTTCTTATGAATACGGATGAAATGAGAAAAGTAAATTTGTTTTATAAGATTTTGTTTAATTTAAGAATAATTTTGTCTTTCTAGCTTGGTCGCAGTGGTATGAGTTGAATTTGTTGAATATTGATATACTAGAATAAATGTTAATAGCATTTTTTAAGTACCTAGTTTTTAAAACATCTACAGATGCCATGTTTCTTCTAACCAATAGATACTTTAACTTACTATTATGCAATAAAGTATTTTAACTGTTACATTACAAGCATTTACTTTCAAAACCATAAAAAAGAAGAATGATAATAATACGTTTATATTCATTGTTAGTTTTCGTGCTCCAACTTTATCAATAAAGTAATCGTTCTGGTTCTTTCACTTGCTTTTACACTTTAAATTTTATTGAATCTTGAATATAAAACTTAATCGATGTTGTTTTGTATTCTGCAGTGAGCTGCTATGACTGGAAGGCTGGCGGTGACAGGCGCGACCTGCAGCATTATAATACTTCAGTTGTTGACGACGTTACGTTTGTGCAGATTTACTGTCTGCCTCATAAACATTCTGACGTTAATAAATCTAACTCATTTACATATTAACGCTAAGGATTCCTATTCAGCTCAAATATAACTTATTTTTAGTACTAGATTTACTTATTCATGTTCGTATATAAGGCAGACTTAATGACGTGAGTTGGTGCCAGAAAACCATACTATATTATCAACATGCGTATTCATATTTCTTCGACTCTTTTGCTATAAATCAGATCCAAAATCAACTGTTGAAGTTGTTGTATCATTTAGTTAGAACGAGATACATGCATACATAAAGGTAAGTGTGACTGCAATGACAACACCCATAGCCGTTTCCTTTCTGTAATCTTAATCTATCCTCGGTAGGGGTTTGCATGGCGAAGTGGCAATGAGGACCAGAAGTGTCTTCAATATTTAATAAAGGTTCCCTAAGAAAGGTCACAGCTCAACACGTGTAAACCTCTGGCGGAGGCAAACACAAACGTTTCGGGTAATATGCGCCGCCATCCGCAGACAAAGGGCTTCACGTCTCATCGGAGAGTATTAATCAGAGAAACAGTGGGATTATCACTGGTACTGCTGTAGCTGCAGTTATGCGAGCGAGTCGGCGCTATATGCCGAGTAGTGCGTTGTGTATTTTTAAACCTTGTTGGATTACTACCTCTTGTAGTAGATGTTTAATTCCTGTAGAGTTCACGCAAGTTGGCTAAGAGCCAACATATTTTAGAACGACTCTAGTCACCAAAAAGACACAAATGGACAATTTAGAACTGTCGTGAATGAATATGTTGTAATAATATAACTTAGGACGTGAAAAAAGATTTCTGAAAAAAATAAGATGATACAGAAAGTTGAACTGATGATTTCGTCTGACGTCACTAGAGTTTTCACCAACAAGTGATCTGATCATCTTTGATCCGACTTTTCTTCGTTTTTATTCATTGATTGAATAAAATAAAGAATTCCTATGCAATATATTTTTTTAATTCTACTTTTAACCAGGTACATTTACAATGGAAATTCTGGGAACTAGATGTTACCGATAAAAAATCTATGAGAAGGTACAGTTAGTGCTAGTAAGTTTAAATTAATTCCAGGATATTTTATTGGCAGTAGTGCAAGACAGACTTTGTTATTCCTCACACATGCGAGCAATACAGGAGAGGCATAAAAAATACCTTCTGCGAATGTTCTTTTCAAGCGCTTTACCTTACATTATTCATACTTTAAGTCATAAACCTTTTAGGCCAAGGCGGGGGCGCGGGGGCTCGAGGCACTGGGCGCGGGGGCGCGGGGGCGCGATCCCCGTGATACGCGCAGAATAAGCCGGAGATACGAGCGAGCACAGCGGCGCAGGCTATAGCGCCGGCTTTCAATGCCACACTACAACTTTATTTACGAGGCACGCCTTCATAAAGGGCGCGCTCAAAATTTGATAATACGCAGCCTTTTGAGGAATTCCTCGAGATCTTGTTTTCTCTTCAAAAGCCTTTGAGTGGCTCCGAATTGTTTAGAGATAGCTTTATTGTGCAAACGGATTTACTGCCGAGATACATTTTAGGAGCCGTATGACCTTCGAGCCCATTATATCCTTCTGGTACTTAAAAAGTTCAAATTCAGGAAGAGATCAAAAATCTAAATAGAATGCTTTTACAGCTCTAGCATTATTTGTACAAGCATCCCTAAACTTTCACTGGTTGGTAGTGAAGATGTTAAACTTAAAGTTGTTTACTTTAAGTAACTTTGCATGAATTAAAGATCAATGGGACAGTAATGAGGTGGAAGAAAAAGCCATCGTAAGTTTCATACTTAACTTATAAACTTAAATGTAATATTTAAAGTAGAATGTATGTTTGTAATAGAGTTGCTTCTCGACAATACCGAGTGTATCGAGTGTGTATCGAGCAAGTCCCAGCATTACAATATATGCTCTCTGTTGAGGCGGCGGTCGCCGTTTGATTTATGTTTTTGCCGCAGCTTTCAGCTCTGCAGTGCGGTGACGACATTCTCACTCCGCTATATTTATATTTTCCCTGCATTAGGTTTTAATGGCGCGAGTCACACTACGTTACGGTGCTAGCTAAGTGCACTATGGATGTGTCGAGCATTTTTGGTGGAACATTGTGCTAAAAAATCACTCTAGCAATAAAACTTTAAATAGAACAGTTAGAAAAGTAGATAACTGTTCCAGGAATATAAGTTTGTTTTATTTTTAACGAGCTTTTCGCCCGCGTCGAGGTCAGTTATATCGCGTTTAAGAACTCACCCAAGAGAACTCTTCAAAATCCTATGTTCTCTCTTAAGGTCAACTCAATATCTAAATTTCATTAAAATCAGTTCAGTGGGTTAGTCGTGAAAGCGTAACAGACAGACAGAGTTACTTTCGTATTTATAATATTAGTAGGGATACTTCGTTATTCTACATAGTTTTAATATAAGGTATGGTGTCCAGGGTTATGAGGAACTATGTGAGAGTGGTCTTTGGTAATCCACTTTATTATGAGAGACGCTGACCAGCATCAGCACTCGCCCGGAATTCGTGATCAGGTTCTTGATTAGGATGTTATTGGGACGCATGCCGCGGTCCACGCCACCTGAATATGAAGTACTCACGTAAATTACTAAATGGATCGTATTTATAGTCACATTGTGACTTCAGTAATCATGTTACGAGTACGAAAAGTGATTGTGAATTTTGCAAGAAGTATAGTTCCTGCTCTGATCCTTCACAACTTTATATTATTATTATTTTCGAGTATTAAGACTGCAGTTATCTTTAATTATGTATCTATTTGTTTGTACAAAACATTAATTTAAAATGAATTGATAACCAATCTCTACACAGTCAGGCATCCACTTCCCAAATGAAACATCACTCACTTGACCGACCTCGCCGACATGACATGCAGCCGCACTGCGAGCACAAAGCCGACATCAGTATGCGGTCAGCACACGACACACGACACACGACACACGACACTAGACACCGGACAGCGACACTTTAATCGTGGATTACTCCCACTAACTTCATCCTGGTTTAACGAGAGATAAACTCAGAAACAGTCATATTAGAACCTCTTCATTTGCATACATAGGCAAACAGTACAAAGGCGGTATTTGCATGTAGATTGCTGATACTGTGTCTTGTGTGGTCAGGTATTCTCAATTGTAGCGACATAAGTGAAGATAGAGTCATTAGTACGACGAAGACGATATTGAGTTGCTGTAGGCAGACTGTATACTGTAAGTAGGAGTTTGTGTAAGGCAAAGACCGGATAAGTTGAAGAGTTTCTTTGCCTACGAATTGAATTGAGAACAAAAAGAAAAGAGGAATGATTTACATTGAAATGTAAATAATTGCCTGTAAACTGAAATGACATACAATGCACAACCAATATAGAAACAAGGAAGTATTTGTATAAACTAATGAAATTCTATTTATGAATAGATAAAAATATCAATAGTATAATAGTTCATCGAAACAGGACAAACCAGGAAACGATCAATTTCCTTAAGGATAACTTTAATATACTTAAGGAAATTGATCATATAAAACCCTCAGACTCACTTAAATGCAGTATACATGAAATAAACTTAAAAACTAATAATTCTACATACAATTTAATTACCTTAACACAAAACATTAGAAGTGTATATAAGAACTTTGATGACCTGCAACTCACTCTGGCACAACTAAAATGTGAAATAGACGTTTTAATACTTACAGAATGTTGGCTAAACCCTAACAAAAACATACCGCAATTATTGAATTATTCAGCATATCAATCAAAACTACACATTAACCAAAGTGACGGGGTAGTAGCTTACACCAAAAATAGTTTACCAGTAAAATTTAAAGAACTTAACTTAGTAAATGCTACCGGACTCGAAATACAAATAGCGAACTACACCATACTAGGTATTTATCGGTCCCCATCATTCCCAAATGCAGGAAATTTTATTACATCCCTCAATAATCACCTTGAAAATATTAATCCACGTAGAAATGTTATGATTTTAGGTGACATCAACATAGATTTAATAATCTCACCTACTGAAACAAGTCAACAAAGAAATAATAGACTAAGTTACTTAAATACCTTATCGCTGTATGGCCTATTATCGTCACATAACTTACCTACGAGGGGGGATGGCTGCCTTGACCATGTCTTTCTAAGTCTTGAACACCAAAATAACACGGCTCTTACCGCGGTCTTAAATACAACGGTGACAGATCACTGCCTTATAATGGTATGTATTGCAAATAAGTATAGACATACAACATCTAAAAGGCTCAAGACTGTAGTCAACTACGAAAATGCTCATAAAAGGCTAATAAATACTGACACATTTTCCTTTAACATTCTCAAAGATCCAGACACTTACGCATTTGCACTTATAGAAATGGTCAAATCAGCTTTACTATCCAATACCAAACATAATACCGTCACTAACAGTAGCAGAACTATAAAACCTTGGATAACCAAAGGTGCTCTGCAGTGTATTAGGTTAAGAAATACTATTTATCTAAAATTAAAGTCTAACCCTCATAATCAAATTTTGAAAATAACATATAAAAGATATAGGACCTTCTGTGGTAATCTCATAAAGAAATTAAAAAATAAGTACAACAGGGACAAGATTACAGCCTCTGCTAAAAACCCTCGTGCACTCTGGTCAACCATTAACGAGATCACGCACTACAAACCACCTAAGATCCCAAATGCTGAACTACTTAAGGTCAAACCATGCCCCCAATCCTCAGTTAATTATATAAATAAATATTTTGTCAACATCGGCCAAACACTAGCTCAAAATATCTTAAATAATCATGTTCCATCTGAACCCTGTAACTAAGGTAAGCACAACCTGACCTCTTTTGTTCTCCTGGATACCTATCCTGAGGAAGTTGAAAGTATCTTGATGGCCCTTGACTCTGGGAGTGCACCAGGATGGGATGGAATCCCTACCCAATTCCTAAAACTAGCTAAGGAGATCTTAGTCCCATTGATCTGTAAACTAGCCAACCTATGTTTTAATACTGGTATCTTTCCTTACCTTCTAAAGCGTTCCGTTGTTACCCCTGTGTTTAAGGGCGGGGATAGAGACGACGTTAACAACTACAGGCCCATCTCTGTGTTGACTTCCATTTCTAAAATCATTGAGAAACTCTTGAACTCAAGGATAGTTAATTATTTAAACAAGTACGGGATTCTTTCTACCTCCCAATATGGATTTAGAAAGGGAATGTCAACACAGGATGCTACCATGGAGCTAACCGCCGAGATCACAAAGAAGGTTGATGGGGGTAATAAATGTCTGGTTGTGTTTATTGACCTTAAAAAAGCCTTTGACACCGTCTCTGTCCCTATACTTATACACAGGCTGGAGAGCATAGGATTCCGTGGCTCAGCTCTCTCCCTTCTCATTAGCTACCTTCAGAATAGGAAACAGGGGGTAAAAATTGATAATTACCTTAGCGAGGAGGAAAGTGTAAAATTTGGCGTCCCGCAGGGCAGTGTCCTCGGCCCAACGCTCTTTCTGATATACATTAATGATCTCTGTAACCTCAGAGGCGTCGGGGGGAGGATTCTGTCTTATGCGGATGACACCGCTATTATTTTTTCTGCTAAGACATGGGGTAGGGTTAGGATGGCGGCAGAGAGAGGACTGGCTAGAATTAGTCTCTGGCTTACTGAAAGTTTTCTTACGTTGAACACTCAGAAAACAAACTATGTGTGCTTTGCTCCATACAAAAATTCGCAACCCCCATCTGACTTTGAAATTAAAATCCACTCCTGTCGTCTTCCTTTCCCTAGCACCTGCAGATGCCCGGTAATTCAGAAGGTTGGCTGTGTGAAGTACCTTGGAATTCTTGTGGATCAAAGGTTAAGTTGGTACCCACACCTTGAACTTACCATGAAGAGGGTGAGAAAGCTCATCTGGGTTTTTAAATCTTTAAGACAGGTGATGAGTACTGAGCTATTGACTAAAATATATATTGCCATAGCTCAATCGATAATTATATACTGCATCTCGGTATGGGGAGGGGCTGCTAAAACACATTTTATAGACTTAGAGAGGGCTCAAAGATCATTGCTCAAAGTCATGTACTTCAAGCCGTCTAGGTTTTCTACAGAAACATTATACGCAATCTCAAAGCTGCTCTCTGTCAGAAAACTTTATATCTTACACATGACACTTAATCATCATAAAGCATTACCTTTCGACCAGAGGAAACTTAAAAAACGACGGTGCGATATAGTAGCCCCCACGTACCACGCACGTACAGTATTTGCTAGCAGGCAAAATGTAGCTCAAGCCCCTCGTGTTTATAACAAACTAAACCGTATCCTAAATATATATCCTATGCAACTCTATAAGTGTAAGACAGTTCTAGCAGAATGGCTTTACCCACTCAAATATGACGACGTGGAAAATATCCTGACTACATTAACTTGAATACCGTCATCTCCTCACCATTTCATATACCTCCCACATGTACACACATATGTATATCTCTCTCATACACACACACTTACACACACACACATACATACACACATACATACACACATACATACACACACGCACACACCCTCTCATACACACACACACACTTACACTACACATATATCAGAACATATTTTTTGTTTTTCTTTATTGTAATGATATTCTAGAATAAGTTTTAACATAATCAAGTTAAACTGTTTTGTAAATCTTCTATGTAAACATAGGGAAGAGCGAGGCTTTCCCAACACAAGTATCTGCTGATTACTTTCTGGGAAGCCCCGGTAATTTATTTGTTAAGATTAACTGAAATAAACATATATATATTTTTATAATAATGCCTCCTGAATGTTCATAAAAAAATCTAATGTTACACGATAAAGGCTTTTCACATGAAAAACCTATTTACCATAAACAGGGCGTTTGTAGTTGTAAGCGTTGTACAACAATAGTGGTCGCTTACCATACGATTACCATAACAAGTGCTGCGACCTTCCACCTGGTGGCGATGGGGTCACTGACCTCTGACCAGGGAGGGATTAACATGGGTCGGAGTGACCCTTACGTCTTAGAAAAATGTAGGTTTGTATTGACAGTGATGCCTTATTCATTTTTTCCTGGTCATCTAATCGCTGGCATATTACAAGAAACAAATAAAACCTTTTTTCTCTTTAATCATTTCCTACTTAATTGAACACTAGCCGACTTGTTCCAGTTCCCATAATTCAATTTAAATGTTAACATTCTGCAGATGGTTGTCCAGACACGGCGCCTACGCCGTAGCGCCGTAGCGCCGTAGCCCATAGCACTCCCTACACATTATTAGAACACATGGCTCCCATGAGAAAAAACCGGCGGGTACTCATTTTAATTAAGTTCATGTTTTTGGTACTCGCTGTAAATATTACCTTTGTTTGTCTAAAATTAAAAATGCTATCAAATTAATTGGCTGCTTTTTTCATTTCTATATTGCCGTAATAAATAACAATGGAATAATTATGTTTAGTGATTAATTGTTAAATGCAGCATTTATTATGCATAAGCTCGTGACATAGCATAAATAAGTAGCCGAGGAACAAATAGGTTGAATTTTTGGCTTAAGGTTATGGTTTTTTATTATTTTCTGAGTTTTCTTTATGGAATTCTAATTTATTGAAATCTCGTCATCGTTTTTGAAGCATTATCAAAATAGAGCTTATTAGGAAACAATTAATTTATATGAAATACAGTTCTAAGTTCATTTCACGGCTTAGCTCTACGTAGCGGCTACGAACATGCTACGGAGATTGCGTAGCAGTAGGGGTTACGATATACCGTTCGCAGGCAGTATCGCAGTGCGTCTCAGCGGGGATACTCTGAAGGGATAATGACCTGATAAATGGCGGTCGTGATATATCGTAACTGTACACGTCATGAGAAACCGGGGAGGTCGGTAATTGGGGTATTAAGGCCGAAATAGTTATAAATCTGTGAAAATATTACGCGCAGTCGTTTTGGGTATGCTAGAATCCTACTGTTTTGAAGCTCTATTCTTCATCTTAAAATATAACGAACTATATTCGTTCCAATTCATACCATTGAAAATTACGCATTAAGCTCCAAATTACGACCTTGAGTTAAATAAGGAACTCTACAGCACACACAATAACAACCTGCGTCAATCGTCCTCATCAAATTAATGTGCGCTATCTACGAATACATTCCCCTTAACTCTAATTCTACACGAACCAGCTCACGTTTCCGTGCTCAATACACATTATATGTGAACATTGACGTCAGCGCCGAAGCTCTAAAGCGCAGTGTATTGCAATAAATTGCGGAATTTAAATATGACATCAACGTGGTACGTGCAGCTATAAGGTACACGATGTTATGTATCGGCGACACGCACGTCGGTACATGCGCTGCGGAGAGAAATATCGATGACATGTGCTAAAGGATAATATGTCTTATTGAAAAGTAATAGAGACGACTCTTGTGTTTCATTAGCCTCTTGTTAGTGTAGATTGTGACTTAGTTTTAGGTATTATTTTGTTCTGTAACTTCTTTCATTCTTTTATTCCGTTACTCAGCATACACTACTGACAGACATCCTTTTGTCTACTTACAGCTGTATTGTAAAAGGAAACTATACTAAGTGAC
This sequence comes from Trichoplusia ni, assembly GCF_003590095.1. Lineage (NCBI taxonomy): Eukaryota > Metazoa > Arthropoda > Insecta > Lepidoptera > Noctuidae > Trichoplusia > Trichoplusia ni. Next base: position 4,530,900 of record NC_039504.1, read on the forward strand.
ATCTTGAATATCTCACAGGTCCCCAATTATTTGGAAATGTGACTATGAAGGTGTCAACAAACATTTTGTAGTCACTAATTTCAAGCAGAAAATTCAGAAAGCAAATAAAGTATAAGATCCTGAATTAAACAGACCACTTCTCCCACAGTGAGTAGTAATTAAATCATATTAATAACCAAGAGATATGCTTCGCATCGACTTTCTGTAATTATCAGGAGGGTATTATCAAGTATACATGTGTAATCATATTTAATGACTGCTTAGCCATGCAGCGCACTACGGCGGTAGCAGCCGCGGTAATTGCCAAGCAATGGAGGGCGGCATCGATAGCTAACGGCATAATTCATGAGCCTCCGGGAGCACATAACTTTAGGCGATGAGAAGACACCATTTTCGTGAAACGAATCTAAGGGTTTCGGGAATGAGGAAGTCAAAAGATTGCGGTAATGGCCAAGATTGGAAGATTGGAGATTCGACAAATGTTATTGTTCAGCTATTAGATATGGAATTGTTGGGAAACGAGATTGGTTATCCAAAAGTACCGAAACTTCGCACAAATTCTTGAAAATGTTTTTTTTTTATAAGTCTCAACATATTTAATATAGAGGTTTAGTGCTCGGGGTATCCCATCTCGCAACGTAAACATCCAATACATCCCTTAAAATGTACAAAACATAATTAAAATATCAAATCGTTAGTTTTATTTCCTAGAGTGACATCTCCATAAGTTCAGCCCTCCACGACAAGCCACGCATTAATAATGATCGACGGATGTAATTGCTGAGTCGCGAACACTTGCATGCAATCAGTGACGGAGCTTATGACTTCTGTATGATAGAGGTGATTATAGGCAAATTGACGGTATAGTAGGAATTACTCGATGGTGCAGTTTATATGACAAAGTACTGGGCGAGTTTAATGGGAGAACTATTGATTAACAATAAAAACTATCAGAAAGAGTAAAAGATAGTGAATTTGCTTGTCTGGAAATGTCGGTAAAGGTTGCGCTCAGGAAAACTGATAAGGTTTGTAAAATGACCTATCGTGTCCCGAAATAGAAGGAATTACGATTTCATAAATAATCGATCCCATGCTGCGGTAAGGATTCTGTAGCGCCCCCTAGGGGCTCTGGGATGAGGTGTTGTTTAAGTCACTCTGTGATTTTTCATTAAATGAAGTTTAAAATACTGTCACTCATCATTTAGCAAATTGTGTTTGGATTAATTTGCCAATTTATAAAGTGATTTGATCTTTTCCAATAAATTTTTAGGTTTTCATACCCTAAAAAAATGTTTATTTTCATTGTCACATTAAAACTTTCACAATTAATCTTACGCAAGGACCTCCTTTTAAGTATATGGAATACCTGTGCTAGGAGACCCCTAAGTTATCGTATATCCAAAAGTAAGGAAAATAAACACGCGGTTAAGCAGAGGTAGTTACGGTCGCGCATGGTTTTTAAAAGCTTTTGAAGTAATTCGACAAATGTAGACCAAAATTCAAACAATACTGGTTAGGATGACGTGATTGCGGTGTTAAACCATCAATAAACAAGGAGCAACTCCATTACCGGATTGAGTAACCTCAATCCCGTGAACCGCAAGCAGTCGTCACAACACTTAGGGTACAAGTGTACAAGTCGCTGTGCAAACGGCGCTGGGCCACTGTGTCAACTAATTAGTGCCGGGCCCCGCCATGTGGTATTATTAAACCTCTTTGTTGCTACTGCTTTGTTCATTACAAGGGCGAGTGCCACTGTTTACATGTGCCCCGAATTGAATGACTCAGTGATGGGTCAATGGATTTGTTTGAAGTTTTAAGTGGGGTTAGGTCGAGATTTTGTGCTTGGAATGTTCCGTCGTTGATTGGGTGTAAGTTCTAATTTGCATATTATACCCTTAAGTAAACCCATCATTATTACTGGCCTTTTAATTTTATAAGGTCGTTCTTCATGATTAATATAATTTACATCCAATAACGTATTGGCAAAGTTGCAAGTGCCACGCCCAAAAAACTACCCGAACCAACATTATTATACGAGAGCTATGAATTTATTTTTCTAGGTTAACGTAGTGTTTCCTTTATAATTCGATTCAACCGAAAGTTTGAAACAACAATAAAGGGAGTTGGACGGGGTATAAACGTGCGACAAAAGGCTGCGGCTAAATAATAGAGCTTCAGCTAAATGTGTTGTGATGTGGGTCAAAGCGTGACCCAAGCGCGGCGTGGGGTCACACTGCCAGCAAGATTAGTTTATGAAGTGCAAAGAACGCCGCCGTCGATTTTACCAGTTTTTTTACGTTGCTTGTGGATCGATTACTATGTAATTTAATGTTCTTAATTGTAATTGAACTTTCATACAGTTATTAACCATCGCAATTTTGGCAGACCTGCTTCTATTTGTTTAAGAGAATCCGAACGATTAATAATGAAGAACAATGCGTACATAAAACATTTAATAATTAAAAGAAAAACATTTGAGGCTCAACCGCTGTAAGTGACACTACACGCCTAAACGCCGGCTAACGATGGCTATAATGATGAAACACGCGCTCACTAATGTTACACAAATGGTGTCCTACAGCCATTGCACTCGTCCACCTGACTGTACCTCCACACACTCCAGCACGCTCGCCACGTACACTCGAGAACAACAAGAGTTTTAACAAACGATGTATTTGTGAAACTGTTCGTATGTGTTCAATTTTATTTCTCGATATAGAAGCAGTAAATTCGCGAAACAAAAGTAATTAATACTTGAGGAAATGTTTGTTTCACAGCTTTCGTTGGATTAAATTGCTTCTGTGTTTGTGCGGCGTATGCTGTTTGCTTTTTAGCTGATTGTGTAAGTTATTAAAGGCAATTTCGGAAAATATTTTGATATGGTTTTTCTTTATTATTTTTTGCTACAGCTGGTGGAAAAAAGGTACTTGAAGATAAATTCTGTGAGTATTTTACTAAAATCTTATCAGAAAGCGCTAACCAAAATATAATCCAGGTACCTACACATGTTCGTATTATTACAAAGGATGGAATAACGTTCACTCGCTGGGTTCTGGCAGATATTTTGAAAGGACTTACTTCAGCTCTTTTAACAAAAACGAACTATATTTACTTTTAAAAGGCTGTTATTACATTAGTTATCGCAAACTTAAATATGCGTTGTTATAAAGCAATTTGCGTATAAATAGCGAAATATTTCATAGAAACAACGAAGGACGACGATCACCTTTCGAATTGAGACTTTTGTAATTGTAGAAGCAAGATGCAACTCTATGCTTTTTAGAGCGCCATCTCTTTCTTATACCTATAGTAATCTTACTATTATTTATAAGAGGCCGTGGTACGCCCCAGGTAAATTGATTCAGTGATTAAATCATATTCATGACTCGATACTTTGCGCGGTTTACATCAAACTTTCAATATTATTAGTATCTTTATAAAGACTTGTAAATGGATGGTCTTTTATTCATATTTCGTTTTATTATTGAATACCTTTACATATTTCCATTTATTACACAAATTCCTGAAAAGTTTTAGTAACGGAAACATCCAGTAAGCAACAGTTAGTGATTTATTAAGTGACCTGTAGTCACGGAGGAAGGTAGAGAGAGTTATTATTATAGTTAACTATTTTATACAATAGCTTTTCCCCGCGGCTTTGCTCATATTACCTTATAAATAACTTTATCAAATAAATTGGCTGTCGAATGCAGAATATCTTCCTATTGAAATTCATTTAGTTTAAGTATACTTGTATATTATTCTGCCAAAAGTAAATACATTTCTCTTTATAGTAGGTAAGTAGGTAACTCTTGAGTCGACCTCAGCAAATATCATTTCAGCATCAAAGCGAGGAGGAACGTACACTTAATATTAATTACTAAATACAATTAATTCCGAAGTACATGCTTTTGACAGGCGTAATAATAGAGATGTTTAGTCATTATCGAAAAGTAATACTGATACTCTTAGGCTTCTAGACTTCATACAAGATACAGAAACAGTGACCGTTATTATAATGTAAAACGGGGGAATTACGACTGGCGGGGTAAATCCGTAGAGACGATTTTGTTATGGTTTTAAAATGTTTTTTTTCAGAAGAAATAATGACGACTCTCGCTGTTTTATGATAAAACCGAAGCTGGTAATCCCTTTACAAAAAACAAGTCTATTTACGTCGCTAGTCCTATGTACCCCATATTACTTGGTGCTTTACGTTTTAATATTTATTACTATAGTAACTACTTCATACTGCAATAACTAGATTTATACTAGTATTGTATGCTCCAGATTAGCGGTTAGTAATTAGAACCGCCTAAGTATCAAGAATAATTTATAACGAGCTGATTGTGGTTGAGTTTATGTGAAGTATGATTTGGTCAGTTAAAACCTTAAATTAATATCATAATCTCGTCTTACTTGTCTATACATTGTAGTTTTGTTTGCTCAACTCACAATTAATATTGCTCTTTAAAAATAGAATGAAATGGATGAATGAATAAAGTACAAGCATAAGCTAATATCGTTCTAAATCATAATAAAATAATACATGATAAAAACCATTAAAAATAACTTTTATAAATGATAATTGAACCATTGTCGTAGATAACCCGACAAACTACAGTTACCGTCTAAGTTATATAATGTTCGTGAAAGACTAGTGCCAATAATGTTCGTCCCGCAACAATAGTCATATAATTAGCATAACAATGTTACCTGAACACAAACGCGCACATTTCTCCCTAATAGCTTCCACAATGGTCGCACGGAACGCTCATTTTACTTTTCCTTTCCTTTCATTATTCAAAGTTGATGAATTTTAAAAACTCGACAAAGCAAAGGTAATAAAGGGGAAGTTATAAATTCTTGTGGAGACGACGCCGCGCCCGCGCCTCGCCCGCGCCTCGCCCGCGCCTCGCCCGCGTCTCGCCCCCGCCTCGCACGCGCCCTGCTCACGTAGCCAGTAAGGCTATGGGTGGACTTAGTACTTAGATATGTAGTTTGGTAATAGATTTAAAAAGTTTTATCTATTTCCAATATGTACGCCTATCTTTTCAATTATTTTATGAAATTTGTTTTACATTTCATACCATCCTATCTTTTAAATAACTCGTCTTCCTACCCTTGAGAAAAATGGCGAAGTCTTGTCGTCGTAAAAGGGGCTTTCCGCTAAGATGAAAGCCTCTCTAAGCATTATTAAAAACGCAAGACGTAATTACTATGGACGGCTTCATGTCTAATATAATAACTTTAAAAGGAAGTAAAAGGGTTTGAACATTATCCGAGAACATTACGAGATTTACTACGCTTTCACTCTTGGCTACATTTTCATCAAACATCTTTTGATGATGAAGAGAATACGCCTTTTAAAATAACTATCTACTATATTCGTGTGGTATAATCAACTCTAGACATTTCAAAAAAAGTAGAACAAGTAAAAACTATAAAACATTTATTAGGTTCACAGACACAAGTTCATAGAGCCACGTAGCGAACGTACAGTCGACAACACTCTACACCCAACACCTTTATAACAAAGCAATAAGGTTGATTGTTGAATTCTTCAACACTCTCACCGTGGGCTAGGTTTTACGTAGGTACCGCGGTAACATGTAACAACGGAGCGGTAGCCAATAACAGTTTATGTGCCGCCATGTAACGTTAAATTGCTATTTTTATGACATCCACACTAACTCTGAAATAGTGAAAAAGTTCGGCAAGCGTGCCTTCAAATAATAATAAAAGTAAACGTTAATAGTTAGAGCGTAAGTACAAGTTACACGCGGGTCAAGTGTTATGACTTTACATTGTGAAAGATAATCACTTTTTGAAAAGGACTTTTGTCCAATAGGAAAAGTTAGTGAATAGAAACATGCCATGGAAGTGTTCCATAATTAACCTTATTAAGTAAAGTTAAAAGATCACTGAGTTGTATGAAAAAACAAGTCCAATACATTAATGTAGTAGTATTTTCAATAATAGTTGTTCACGATAATTATAAAAATGTTTCAAATTTAATAAAGAATCCTTCAAGGAACGATAAAACATAACCTTTTTTCTTTCTTATCGCAAATTCATAATGAATTATTCTGCTGTCTTTAGTAATGTTTCCAAGCTCACCATAATTTGTAATTCACGAACGTTATTGGCATCTTTATAGGGCGATATATTTTTATGTAAATGTCTGTCTGTAACATTTCTATTGGCGGAGGCTGCGGTCCATAACTCGTGTTAGTTATGACGTCATAACTCGTCCAGTTAACTGACCTGCCGCTGTCTATACGCATCACTATGTTGTACATAAAAAACCTACCATATATTATATTCTAAGTTGTATATATTGAAAATGTTGCAACATAATGCTTTTACCAAGAGTACAATTAAGAAAATAATAATGTATTAAACTTCTGTGTGTTTAAGAGCTCAACATAAATAGAGAACGTCTTGCTTTCATCATATACAAGAATATGTACTTCATCAACAGCTAATTGATCGAGTATTTTAACAAAATCGCAGCACAAGAAAGTAAGTACTTACTGACTTATGGAAAACTTCGATCATAACTCATGTGGAATAGAAATAAAAAAATAATATTTACCGTGATAGTTTAACATTACAGAAAATAAAAACTCTTTTGTATATAAATAAAGATGTTCACAACTATAACATTGATGGATGCAGTATTTTTATTGAATGCAGACATTTTACTACTAGTTCTACAACGATACTAGAATGTAAAGCTTTGGAGCAGCGTTTTATTATTATTTGCATTTTAAAGCCGAGTTAACGATCGCTGGTGACGACAGACTTGAAATGTTGAGGTATTTCCCCACAGCGCGCGCCGGCCGCCATGACACTCGCGCTCACTATTTATGGCATTTTAAATCCTAGACTTATTGTGAACTGCAGTATTCATGGTTAGCAGTCTCTTGAAAATCTATGAATTATGTATCAACGTGAAATATTTAGTTTATTTAAGTCGCTTCTGAACAGTATTATTATCATAGCGGGTAGATACGTGGCGTGGTACTGTATTTTACATAAATGAATCGTAATTCGCGTCAGGTGAAGCGGATTACTTCTATACAGCAGTGAGAGAATAGTACAGAGAAATCTTTGATAAAACTCACGTCTCACTTCTTATTAAATGATTCTTAAGAAAGAAAAAAGAAATTGGAAACGATAAATAAAAGTCCCACGTTGTACCTACTAGGTTTTATAATAATATGGAAAATTGCTATCAAAAGATACCTATCAAAGATACAACAGATGTGAAGAGAAAATAAGGAAATGAGAATTCATTAATATTACATTATGGACACATTAGTTTATATTAGTATTGATTACAAACAATAATAAAACTAATCAATGGTCATTTCCCGATGGCGATTGATTCAAAGCGTCTCTCTGCGCCGTCATAACAAACAGCTATGAAACTCTATAGCTCATTGAAGACCGTCCCATAACCTGAGGGCCTACCACCATCTCCTACAGTAACATTATCGCAGTTGTGGAAAAGAGAGGCCACTATACACCTTATAGTGCTCTATCCCGCTTACACAACTACAACAGTTTTACTTAAAGATACGTTGGTAGGCCCCTGAAGGTAGGTATAACCATGGCGTCGGGCACGCATGCGCAGTGGCGGGCGGCAGGCCCTCGCCGCGCAGTCGATATAAATTAATTAGCGGTAATGAGCACGCCGTATTCAGCTTTATGGAGAGCAAATTGTTGTTTAGAGCCGTCCCCGGTATTTATGTGGCTCTAGCGATTGTTTTCTGACAAATGTTTTATGATCGTGTTCGCTTGATTGGATCGTTTTTGTTATTGTTGTTCTATTGTTCAGGCTATAGCTTTGTGGATACGGTCGTTAGTTGGACCGCGGTATGAATGCTTCTTTTGGTAATAGATAGATAGCTGATTTAGGAAAAGGAATTTGTACAGGATTTAGATGATAATTTTTAACTGTCTTGAGATAGACTGAGGCTGTAAGAGGAAGGGGAAGACCTAGATAGAAGGACGAATGAATGAAGGAAAATGGTTGAAATGAAAACGTATAAAGAAATTAAAGAGGTAGAACAGGATCAAGTAAGATGGAAAGACTATGGATTTATTAGGATAGGTATTTCAGTATTTTCAAACCTTAAACCTACTGAATCGTAATTAGCGAATACACTAAAACGAAACTCTTTTTTTCTCTTTGGAATTTTACGTATATAAAGATATTTTATTAGACTAGGTAGTATGTACAGGCAATGATTACGTAAACGTACTGAAAATTTACTATTGTGAAAAATACAAGGGCGTATCTATGATATCCGCCGGATCGGGCTAAAACATTTGTTATCTTAATCTCTTTGGTAGCGATTGTAGCGAATTCTTTTTACATCCCAATATCGGCGGCGCCATTTACTTGCAAATCGCCACTTTGTTGGGCTCAAATACATGTAATCTTTTTACAATACTTTTTGTCATGTACTTACATACCTATACACGGTTATTTTTAGTCGTCTTACAAAAGCAGCCCAGTTCATGTATCCGACGTAAAATACCCCTAGGCGCGATTTTTTTTTTATAATCTACTAAGATATACTCTTAAAAATGATAAAATTGCCGCCGCCCGCGCCCCTCACCATTGTTACAAGGCTCGGACCGCGCTCGCAACAGAGCTGTGTTTCTAAAAAACTACGAATTGCATCATAATATTGAATAAAAATTGCATTAATTTTTGTTTCTAATCTCATAAATACCTATTGTTTTTATCATAAACGTGTTCTAGTCATTGGATACATGAACAGGGCTACTTTTGTAAGACGACTAAAAAATCACGGTGTATACATAATTATGTGTAAATTTTGGTGCCGTAGGTAAAGGTTTCGGAGTTTGACAATGAGAATCTATTAATTAGTAAGTAGGTAAAGACAGGATTATTCGTCCTGTATTAATAAATAACTAAGTACATTAGACATAAAGTAGATGCGAATTAATTACATAATCATCCACAAAATATAATTACAAAACGTCTGAGGAATTTCAATGAAACGTAATTAATCACGTTATGAAATGTTCAGAGTTGCGAAGACTTCATAAAGACGGTTGTTTGTAAGTAAAGTTAATGTAAATAAGGTGAACAAAGGTAGAGCGCGGGCAGCCCGCCGGCACCCGGAGGCCCGGAGCGGCCCGGAGCTGCCCGGAGTGTGCCCGGACGTGCCCGGAGGTGCCCGGAGCGCGCTCGCTAGATATCTGCCTCAAACGTAATAATAAACTCTGATTACATTATAACTCGGTACTACAATGTTCTTTTAGAACATCATTTGGATGAAAATTGTTTTCTTTATTAAATAAAATATTCTTTTTTTCTGTTTCTGGCATCTTTCTTGGGTAACTGTGTTGTGTACGGTCGATGGTATCATTTTTTAAGATTGGTACCACTGGACTCATATCTTTCTTCGTTATAAAACTCATGTCTTGTGCCTCTTCGGTTACTTACGGTTAGGCGATTAATGTCACTTTGAAATTATTTAAGTAATATAATTCGATATCACACCTGCTATTAACAGAATGTATTTCAACAATCTATACTCTATACTAATATATAAAGCTGAAGAGTTTGTTTGTTTGTTTGAACGCGCTAATCTCAGGAACTATTACTATACTTTGTATTGAATAGACAATTCATCGAGGAAGGTTTTAGGCTGCGACTAAGAGGAGCGAAGATACAATGGAAAATGTGGAAAAAACAGGGAAAATTATTCATCTTCAAGGGCTTTCGTTCATAAATTCCTAACTTATATCTTCTTACCACGCGGACAAAGTCGCGGACAATAGCTAGTGAAATAATAAGAGTAAAATGAACTACACTAATTGTAACCAAAGTCCCTCAAAGAGACTTCACTACTCTGATTCTTTACAAAGAGTAATTACTAACAAGGTAAACGCCCAAATGTACCGGTATCTAGGAGCTGGTCCTGTAGTGACGTCAGCGGTGCAGCAGCAGCAGGTCAAGGCCGGGTCGCCCGCAGCGCGAGCCTGACGCAGCCTGCGCACCAAACTCTTACTACATAACTTTAAATAACACCTACTTACAATATCCCCAGAGCGCTGGAAAAACGAGTTGCTGTGTCTTACATACCTATAGATAAATAATCCTTTTTAGTGAGGCGTGGGTTGTAGAAGAGGGATGAAAAAATTTCAGCACTTTTGCATTAAATTATGAGAATCTAACTACTTTCTACAGTATTTATAAAAAACCCTGTCCGCTCTTTAAAGAACTAAAAATGACTTGTGGGACGAGCTAAAAAAAATACATATTTCTTAAGCACAGCATGAACGAGAAATATTACTCTGAGTTTTGAGAAATTACCCTTAACTATCAAATCTCAATTTTAGACAGTTACCTGGATGATAAATTAGTTTTCTTTCGCGTCTATACATAACATACAGATTTTAACAAGATCACCAGTGATACTTTGTTTCAAATTTGGGCTTAATGCCAGTGGATGGTGTTACAGCTGAATATAGTTAATTAGGCCTAATGATGAACTTTACCAATAATACCGATGTGTTTCTACTTTCCACGTGGAAACTATATCATTAAGAAGGTACAGGTTAAATGTATAAATAACTTCTACCATTTCTATAATAATCTGACTTCCGAGGCAAGGAGGATAGTTACAAACTTCTGCTCTACATTTTAACGTAATCTAACTCTAAGAATGACTGAATAAAATGTTTTTAGTTCCTTAATGAAATCAAATATTCCATTTCTAAATATCACTTTACTTTTTACTTATCACAAATTTCAATATTTTTTTGGATTGCTTATGAAAAATAGTGAAGATATTTCTTAATTTTGATTCCGGCTTTATTTGAGGTATTTCGTTAAATATAAATTACGGTAACGTTGCAGTTATAGGTCAAGGGCGGCACTCCCGCATCCCCCCCGCCCGGCGGCCGCGCCCCCGCGCCCCCGTGCCCCGCCCCCGCGCCCCCGCGCCCGCCCCGCGCTCGCCCGTGTCCCGGCTCCAGCCGCACCGCGCGCCGCTCGATATTACAGCGTTACTTCAATACACCCCATTCATACATACATTACATGTAATCATTTGATTCAGCAGTATGATCTTAACTCTTTAGTTGATGATTAGCTGCTTGCAATAGGGCAATTCTCATTGAATTTCATGTATTTGTGATGTAGTATCACAAGAGCAATTTGTCCAACATACTTAAGTACTGCCAGAAAACACACTATAGGCAAGTTCAGGTAAAGAAAGAGTTAATCGAAACCACAAAAATATCAACTATGGACAAAATTGCAACGGTCACATGTCTCATAACTAACATAGGGCAAGATAATACAGTCTTACTAATACCGTTAACTGTACAAAATTTTTAAAAACTCATTTCTCATTGTAAAGAATTAACAAAAGTCCCAAAAGACTAGACATGTATAACTGAAATTGTAAGTAAGTTAGTGTTCCGTGGCGACCCTCGCCTCCGTCAAGTCATGACATCTCCTCGCAACAGGTCGAGGGTTGAGTGTTCCGCAGCCGGCGCCCGCCACCGCTGGCAGCCCGATGACAAATTAACAAATAAGCACCCGCTTTGCTAGTTCAAACGACGATGGTTTTTCATTAGAATTTCATTGAAAAGATAGGGCTAATGCCTTGCCATGTAGATACATGTTTAGGAAAATAGTGAGCTTATTTCCCAAAATCTAAAGAACAACTTTTCGAACAATATAGTATGATAATTTTCTCATAAACAGTTTTGAAGACGACCGCTACAACTATACAATCATTTTGTCGAGGAAATAGAAAGTGTATCAAGTAAGCCTATCTATAGAGATAGGGCGCTGTAAGTTCACCTTGACGTAAGTATTGCTGCAGGCGCAGGCCGCCAAGGACACGGAATGCGGCGTCCCGGGCAGCTCAGCCCGCTCCGACCCGCTCCGACCCGCTCCGACCCGCCTCCGGCCTGCCGGGCTCGCTCTGTATTAATTCGTTTCTCTTTAATATTAAACTAGTATTTGCGTATGATTCCGTTTCAATTTTCAATGTCTTCCCTTTTCAAGGTCTCCATGGAATTCTCATAAAAGTGTCCATAATGTTGGTTTCAAGGAAGACACACCAAGTGCGTATGTGTGTGTATTTGTGTGTATGTGTATGTATGTCTATTATGTTTCTGGATAGTAATAAACCCCATACATAATGAAACATTAGATAAGAATTCTGTAATTTCATTGTCCTTTGTGTTTCTTTTTTAATGCCACTACGATCATTTATGTCACGAGTACAAACAGACCCAGACTCAGAACAATCATTCACACTAACATTAAAATTTGTCCAACGTGTCCATCGAATTCGCGACACGTCGTGCTCAGTGTTTTTGGGATGGTACTCCTCAACCACTCGGCTATCCATACAGTACTTTTTATCAGCATGCCAAAAAAAACACATCTGTGAAGAAACCTAACTCCGTGATCGATTAGGCGTGGGAGTACCGCTCTTGTCAGACTTTGTACTTCATTATAATATTGTCTACCTATGTATGTATGTAGGTACTCGAACAAAGTTACTCGGAGATCAAAGGAGGCTTACAGCGGCGCATGTATGATACGCTGTAACTGTGTAACAAGGCTGGGTAGTTGGAAGCGGATTACGTACGACGACAAACATCTATGAATATTAATGTGAAACACATTATTATTATGTACAGAAATATTGTGTAGTCTTTGATACTGTATTTATAGCCAAGTACTACATTATCTATGCCTGTGTCGCTAAACATGTTATGATTACCTGACATATAGGAAATGTTTTTTTTTCTTTTTAATTTACGGATTTAGTCCCACCATATCCAACGCAATATACAGAAAAGTCGATCAACTGTCTTGCTACAGCTGACCTCGGCTTAGGGGAAGTGTATATTGTAAGATAAAACAGAAGGTATTTTCCATAAGGTATTAAATTAGAAAAAAAGACGTCTGAAAACTGCAAGCTCATACATAAAAGCATTTTTTATCGACTGAACCAATTTACAAACGAGCAATATCTCGTTCCAAATACAATGTATAAAATAAACTGAATATATAATACCATCCCTACATTGCACACGCCGCCACTCAAACTGAAACTCAGTCTTGTAAGTGTATGTCTCCATTACAGAACCCTCTCAGCCTCTCACTATATATCTTAGTTACGAAGGGGCTCCCTTACATAGCCCTAATAGAATAACAACCAGCTTCAAATTGTTTGGAAACTGAAATTAATATGAAGGTCCATTCAAGAGTTTATCTGTAAAAGTTGAAGTTTGTAAGACAAATATATCTTTCTGGGTGGTCGAGAAGAGAAGGAAATTAATTTAGGTGGTTTAATTTCTTTTACTAAACAACCTGTATACCTTTAATTAACTACCATCAATGTTATACAAAGCGAATGTTTCGTTGGAAATGTTCTGAAATATTCGCGCTGCGTACATCTCGCACAGATGCATCTGCAGCCCGTCAAGGACAGATCCTCGGCGATCGATACGTCACCGGCACCACGCAGTACACAGCGCGGCTCTACTTACATGAACATTTCACTTTGTTGAATGTTGTTGGAGGTGAGTAGTGGATTGTCGACTTTAGTGTTGGTTACATAACAAGTCGCCAATAAGAGTAAAAAGGTAAGTAAGAGAATAGAGACGGCGAAGACACATAAAAAGGAGTCACAATCTGAAGTTAATTACTGTAGTATGGAAATTTATCTATCTATATTATAGACTAGCTAGCTGTTGCCCGCAAAGATGAGTAATTTTCCCCGTTTTTTCCACATTTCCCATTGTATCTTCGATCCTATTAGTCGCAGCGCCTTCCTTGATAAATGGTCTATTCAACATTTTTCAATTGATTGATCTTAAGATCCTGAGATTAGCGCGTTCAAAAGATCAAACAAACTCTTTCGCTTTATAATATTAGTAAAGAAGTATAGAAGAGTAAGATAAAAATCCAGAATAAGACCATTTTAAAACAAAATAAGAATTCAAATGCCAAGTAGAGCCGACAAAGATTCAAAAAACAATAATTTAATTATCCCAGCGCAGGTGTAACATTACGCAGCGCTCCAATATCCTGTTACATATTCATTTCCTTATTAACTTACTCGCGAACGGAAAAGGTTTTCATTCGGAACTTTTTACATCGATATTTATATCCTCTTCGAAGAAGATTTTACCATTAAATCGGATCTCAAGTAAATTGAGATGAATGACGAAACGTTATGGATTTATATTAGTCGGGGAGATCGAAGCCTTGTTAGGTAGACAACAAGGTGATAATAAGGACAGCTATTTGGTGGAGATTAGATTGTAAGAGTTAAATTGAAAACTTTAGTGAGTTATATTGTCACTAACTCACAATACCTAAATGTAAGTAGTAAATGGTACTGAAAAATTAAACTACTAAATAAAAACTGAAGATACTGGATCTTATCTGGACATTTAGATATATCTCATATTATTTACATATAGTTTTGTACAACCCAATTCTATTTTCCAAATACTCATATTTAGTAACCGAATAGATTGAAAATGTTATTCGTATCTGCATCTCAGCCATAACGCAGACAACATGAGTCTAATAAGAATTTACGAGAGGAGCTGAGGCAGGCGGCCCCGGCTCGTGTCAGGTACGACCTCGTAAATCCTGATAGCATACACTCGATAACTGACTAAATAATGGCCACAATAACTACCCCTACGTGCCATTACTACAATGTCTTCTTTCGCTGACGTCTTATTCTACAGCTATTGGCCATTCTTCTAGTATCCTCTCGTTTGGAAAATGTTTTAGTCTGACGATAACTTCTCGCTACGGGTCATCAAGATGTATGGAGCGTAATATGTGCGAGTGGTTGCTGGTAAAGGAACTTAAAATAACGTGAATTTATATGAGCTCGCTGTACCGAATTCAAGTAAAAAAGGTATCCATTGATTCAGAACTAACTAAAGTTATTACATTTCATTCGAGGTGTTTGCTATCCTGATTGCTGCCGCTCTCTACATGGAACAAGTAAAATAGCTCCCTTCATTATAATTGCGAAGTTAATTGTTCGAGCCAACTGTTCGTAATTAACTTGATGAACTCGTTATGTATTCACAAATTAATCGGAACAAAGACGTGACGTATCACCGGCCGCCGGCTGCCGGCTGACCCTCGTCTCCACAACAGCGCTGGACTAAATTGAAAACGGAACATTTAGATCCCATTGCATTCGCTGATGGCCATAAAGGTAAACCAATTTGGTAGGGCGGGCCGCGAGAGTGATAACGCTGTCCTTTTCATCCGAGCCGCACCCGGCCGGGGCCCGGGGGGGAGCTGGCCCGACATTGACCCGCACTGCGCCGCGGTGCCTGCACAGGTGCGTCATTCATGTCCCCCCTGCGCCCGCCCGCACCCTGCGCCCCGCCGTGCCCCCAGCCTGCATAGCGGGTACATGTTGCAATGCCTTGTTACCGGATCAAACTAGTTTGTGGAAAATTGCACCGCCCAACGTGCTATGCTCGGGAAAATTGATATTTATGTGCAAATATGATGCTTACAGCTTACAGCTTTGTATGTAGGAGGTCGCCATGAATATACTTAAAAAGAAGAGGACATTTTCCGGAATTTTATCTCTTTTTAAAGTATTCCGAATCCCTAGCCTTGGCTGAGTTAAAAGCTATCTACTTAATGCAAACACAGCTTTTATACCGTACTTAATACTGGTACTGGAACTTTCTAACGCTAGGAAACTCAGTTATTTAGCCCCTTTTGGCGGAAAGTAATGCTGGCTTAGATATTACAGAGTCAATAGTTCCTCGGAGACCCTGGCCGGAGCCGGGGCAGGTACGTTAGCGCCGTTATCTCCGGGAAAATGGAGTCTGCTCCGCAGGTACCTATGAACAGGAAGATAGTGATTTTCGTCGTTCAAAGTATTTTGGGTAAATATAAGACATTAAGGGAAAATCTGGTCAGCGAGCTGTTACATACGCACGTAATATGGCTTTGAAGCCATTAAGGAAATAGAACGTCGGGGAGAGTCTAACCAGCGTAAGATTGCGTGTTGTATAAATTGTCTTACAGAAAATGGAAGGTACCTATTCAATAAGATCCCAATAAATATGAACGAAACACCGATTTTGTTTCCACAAGCTCAGCAGTTTAGAGCTCTATTAGGCAATCCTTTAGTAAATTCTATCCCCACGTTAACCGCTACTGGCAAATTAATGATATTTGATCGCGAGCACGCCACTCGAATGTCAAGGCGTCTCGTGTTGGATCCACTCAACACTGGCAACACTGGCATTACGGAATATTGCCTAGAACCAATTGGCACGCCGTTATCATTCTACATAATGAGTGCTATAAATTCTACCGCGGTTGGAGTTTTGTTAATAGAAATAAGGTTTTAATGATTTCCAGAATAAATGAATCGAATAAACCTACCTATTATGTTTTCTATAGACGTGAGCAACATTAATATTTTAGTAAAACGTTCTTTAAAACTTTTCAAAGCATTATAGTCAAAAGAAATTTAATTTAACTGTCTAATAATTTCCTCCAAATACCTATTTTCAGCCTAATTGACAGGGACATCATTATACGAAATAGGGATGTAATCAGGAATAGCTTTTTATTATTCAGGTACATATACATACATACATATAAGTCCACCAAAAGGTGAACTTGGCCTATAACATCTAGCCAATATATTTACTTTAAAGGCCCGTTTTAACGATCTCATTCATAAAAAAAGTATTTTACTTTATTGCTAAATTTGTTCTTTATAAATATTTTACGACACGGTTATGAAATATTTTACGGCAACAAATTACAGCCAGTAACAGTTGCGTGGGATGTGTATGTGATGTGCGAGCACCATTATATATCACACCAGTACCTGAAATATGAGCTGATAATACTAGACTATAGCTATAGTGGGAGCGAGATAGCGCAATACATCCAAATGGCTGTATCTACCTTCTATCTTTCAGTATGGCATCAGGCTTGCTTGAAGAGGTCGCAGTAGAGCTGAGCAGGTGTGGAGGTAAGGCTGTGTCCTCGCTGACGGCGCAGTGTCACCCGGCGATAATCCGGCGACCGCGACGTCACCGCCGCCGCGCCGCCCACAGCGCGCGCCCGCCCGGTGACCACACCTACACACACCTTAGGACTTTACTTACAAACGTACAATTCTTTTTATTAGAAAGAACATTTACCCTTAGGAATTTTATCGATTTTGCCTATTCAGGTTTGATTTACAAATAATATTCGTAGCGTCATCTACCGTGCGTAGGCTGTCATAGAAGCAAGATGATGTGAGCATTTTAATTCTCTGTATCGCTTTAATAACGCCAGCAGTTAATGAAGATAGATACAATACGTATAGCTCACCTAGAGTTGGAACTAAACTTTAATTCTGTAGATCAGACAACTTTGTATCCTCTGAGGTAATTAAACGCGGTGCACTTTGTGCCACAGCAGTGTGTATAATGACATAGACTACTCTACAACTCTGCTCTCTGTTCAGTCACTTATTCTGCATATACACTGACCATGTAGGTAAGTAAAGCAATGTTATTCTATACCTACGTTTTCTAAATAACTCTAGACATTATTACAGAATGCCAAAGTTCACGCTACCTGACTTACAACTTACAACTAACAGAACAGTTCCAAACTAGACACAAAGGATAACTCAGAAGTTTCTGTGTGAGCTAACTTATGTAATGGGCACACAGTACACGAATAAAGTTGTAAGACTGTTGTTACATGAACAAGTATTTGTTCCTTTACCAAACAGTTTTATTACGACCTTCGTATCAGTATTGCGATATTGGCTGTATGTAGGTAGGTATAAAAGCAGATAGTCAACTACCTTCATTACATTTTTGTTCTGAACCTAAACACAATTATCGCATGTGAAGCTAAACCCCCGTATTTCCGTGGCCTGTCCTGCGTCGGCGGCGCTACGTGGCGACAGTTCCCGCAGACGGCGCGCCCCTCGGAAGCAGTTATGCTGTAAATGTCAATCAAACGGCCATAACGTTTTTATATGCCCTCAACTGGGCCCGCGCTCCTCGTTCTTCCTTATTTGCCATTACCTACGCCAAATTGTTTTAATAGCTCCCACGTTTCGCTGAAAGAACTAATTTAGGTCCATTGTCATGTAATGTTTTTGTTTTGTTGACTCGAAAGGATTGGTTTGGGCTCTTAACATATATACATTGTTTGGATACTAACTTGCTTTATCTGCGTACTTAACTTTCAAATACGAAAGTAGTCTGTTAAAAAAATAAATTACGCTGACGACGTTTTAGCGTCGTATTTATTAGAAACAATAGAAATGGGCATTTTTATTACTAAATATAACACTGTTATAATCAAGTTAGGTAAGCGCACGTGCAAATGTCACTTAATTCTCCGATAACGTCCGGTGAACGCGACACGTCACGTGACTCTTAGTATGCGAATCATGGGAGTATTTAACGTGCCTATATCTATATCATTGTGAGTAAAAGTCTTTGAAAGAGTAAGTCAGATTAGTAATTCAATTCGGTGAATATTGATCCAACGGAGTATGGATGGAGGTACCTACCCCGAAATTAATTCCTTGCAAATTGTGTCAAATTATGTCATAATTAATTTGGGTGATTTATTTTGCCCAATATGCCAAGGTACAAACTAAATCATAGTAAAGTTAAAAATGTCAGGTTCAGTCTCGAAGGATGAGTTCACCAATCGCCTATTTACCTATTACAAGATATTGAGGTACAGAATAGACGTCATGAAAATAATTAAATTAAATATGAACTTTTTGATTGATATTACCTTACGCCAGTACGGCTGACTATCTTAACACATGTCTTTTGGTTCACAAAGTCATTCTTCCGACTTTAAGAAAATACCAGTTTAACCAAATAAATTGTCTTTAATTTGTCAACAACCCATGATTTTTATTATTTAAATAAAGTTAGTCTAATTTGTGTATGGAAAAACAATTTCCTGCCAACATGCAAGTTTTTACATCAAATCACCAGAACAATTTTAAAATTACATATCTATTAAAATAATTAAAGTAATAAATGTAAAATGTAGAATTTGAAGTGGTTTACTAGGAAATGGCCAATTTTTAAAATGATTGGCATGAACATAGCCCACATTATATTTATTTAATAACTGCTCATTATAAACATGATAGCCTCTTTAATATTATAATAATATGAATCATCAGATGTAAGGCTTTGCATTTTAAGTTTTCAAGGCTCTTACCGCCATCTGTTAGCAAGAACCAAAATTAATTTGCTTTCTGTCCATGGTGCGTGCGTTAACAGAGTTTGTTTTAATATTATCAAATCCACCAATTTCATGTAGCCTAAAATTATGTCACTTATTCAGTTTTAAATCATGTTTATTTCTTGTTATTAATTTGCATATAAATTGAATGGGAAAATCATTTAAAACTTTAATGCCCTCTTTATAAACACACTTTTTAGATAAATACATTTTATTAATTTTTAAATTAACAGATAACTGAATAATTTATAGTGCAGTTTCAGTAGGTATATTTAGCTAAATCTTATGCAACATTATTTTAGGCAATCGTCCTGGGCACGCAGTGAGGACGTGGGCGTAACAGATTTATTGCTTCAGAATGTGACTTGCGTTGCAGAATTGACTTCGCGAACTATGTTGTCATCTGTCAAATTTGGCCTTCAATTTGCTGGTGATCCTGGGAACCTTAATGCAATTTCGAAAAGGTTTTGCAATGTATGAGTGAAGTGTTTAATTAATTCAATGGTGTGACATACAATTCAAAGTATTCCCGTGTTAAAATGACATCGCGGAGTAAGAATGCAGTGCGAGGCTACGAGACAGAGATAGAGAAGAGTAGAGAGGAGTCTAACTGGAAGAAGGCGGTGGAGCTGGCGCAGCAGCTGAAGGCCAGGTCACCGCAGCACGGTCAGTGACACGGGACACTCGGTATCTGTGACGTTATGCAGGCTTGAGGCCTCAAAACTGAGGTCGATGCAGTGCAATTGTTATCATGAGAGCCTTAATATTGAATCATTACAGTCTTATCAGTTGAAGTTTAAAACATGATACATGTTTAGAGATTTCCGTTTGTGTACATACATGATAAGTATGAGCCAGCATGGTGTCACTGTAGGTTTATTATGATCATTATTTATTCATGTTTCCTTGAATGCCAGTTACAAAGTCATTTAGTTTTAATGAGTTTGTACTTGAAATAGTGACTAAGGCCAAAAGCTTTATTGTTAGTAATTACATTACCTTATTGTTGTTGTTATCATCATATATCAGCAGTCATTACTCTCTCTATGTTCAGTCTAAAAGTAGTAATGGTTTCCCCAAAATATAAGTATTTTTGTTATTTAAATATTATGGTTTTCCTGTGTAGACTGATATTAAAATAACACAATAGTTCAAACTGAATATCCAAATATTGGTTGAGTAATTATGAATTATAATTCTGTCATGTGCCCTACTATGCAAAATTGTTGAATCATCCACATTTGTATAATCATCAACCATTATAACAATGAAACCAATATTTAATATAGAGAACAACTAACTTCAGACATTTTATTTTACATTCTAGATAATATAATCATTTTCATGGTTAATTTGAGACTAGATGCGGTTGTGTGAAAGTTGTGGTATATTATTTATTATAATAGCTGTCTCAACAACAATTGCTTTGCCAGATAAATAAGATAAGGGAAAAAAATGGGCTATGTAAAATAGATGTTGTCTGATTCTCAGACCTACCAAATATAAACAAAAAAATTCATGAGAATTAGTCGAGCCGTTTCAGAGGACATCTCTTTCGCACACCATGACATGACAATTTATCAATGAATTTATTCAAAGATTGTGCTTAGAAAATTAATCTTACATTAATGGCAAACAATCAACAAAATTGCTTAACTTCATATGAAAGTAGGTCCCAAGGGGATTTTAATGTATATCATCTTATTAAATCTCAATATGTAAAGTACTTTCAATAGCAATGGCCAGATTGCACACAACAATATGTTTATAAAAATTATTACCTTTCCTAATAATATTGTCCTTCTAACATGAAATTAATGGCATATAGAAATTGCAATTGCAATAAAGTAGTAGTTTACCAACATAATGTGTTGTAGACTCATTTTAATAATAAATATTCTTATCAAGGCTTAGCAGTACAATGTTCAGTATTCTTTGCAACGATTTCAACGACAGGCTGTACCAAAATGTGACTTATTCAAACTTTTTAATTACTAGAACTTAATTTATTTATTGTATCCTGCCAAACTTCTAGAATGGAATCTTAATGATTCATTCTCATGTCGTTGTTTGTCTAACCAGTGAGACAATAATGGCTGGTGTTATTATATTACTTAGTGAAGATATATCTCTGCTGGTGTTGTCATGCTCTTTTAACTTCTAATTACCTGTAATCATGAGAAGTGCAGTTACAATTGTTGCCGTATCACTAATTGTTGTTTTGTGTTAGCTAACATTATTTTTGTTGGATTATGTTGTTCTTACAACATTTTGATGACATTTATATAAAAAGTTAATAGAAAGGTGTCCATGTACTTCAATATTTATTTTTTATTTTTAATATTTGCCTTTATAAGTAACATGCCACTTGACTTTTAGCTGTTATCTTGTATGGCCACACCCTTTTAATTAAATATTTTGGTACATATAAGTTCTATCCCAACCTGTTTTTGAAAGTAATGAAATAATACACTAGCTGAATTTTGTTTTTTTTTGTTCTCAACAGAAAGTCTCGCTCACTTCCTGATTGGTGAAGGCAAGCTAGAAGCACACTTGGAGGAATGGCCGCCGACGAAGGAGAACATAGAGCGTGCGCAGCGCGAGCTGTCGGAGGCGCGCGGCTACCTCACGCTCGCGACCGACGAGGCCGGCAAGCGCGCCGGCGTCGCGCTCGACGCGCACCTGCTGCTCGGCAAGCTCAACTACGCCTGCGGGGCCTACGATGACGCCTTGAAAAACTATAAACTGGCCGAGCTTAATACATTGACAGAGAAAGAGTTGCCTGTGTAAGTATTTATGTATGTATTACAATGCTTTTTAGTTAGTGTAATGTAGTCTGTGTTAGCAGAGTCGACTGCACGGATAGCCGAGTGGTTGAGGTCAACACGCATTACCCACTGCGCGCGTCGTGTCGTCGATTCCCGCGTAGGACAAGCATTTGTGTGATCCATGAATGCTTGTTCTGAGTCTGGATGTCTTTGTGCAGAGTTTTATGTTTGTTAAGACACAAGGATTTAATTCCTTACTGCGGGAGTCGTTTGTAAAAAGAAAAAAAAAGCTAATACATACAAAAGATAATCAAGATTAAGAGCGTAGTCTGGTATATCAGGTGTCGGATTTGAAACCAGTGTTGTTGTGAGAATTATATTCAATTAACACTTAATTGATAATACCCTTATTAACGAAATTCGCCATTCTCTCAGCGTAAAACTGGGAAATTTATTTGCGTCTAGGTATTAAAAAACTAGGTAAAGATAGATACTTATTTATGATGAAGGCATAAATAATGCCATCAAAATCGACTTTATTTATGCCAATTTAAAGCAAGTCAAGATAAAAGAGAATCGCATTCACGAGTATACAAAGATGTTGTTTTCTATTATTAGATTGTATTGAGTCATTGTATTTAAGTGGTACTTATTCTCTCCACATCACTAATTAACTTTTTGCGCTGATTGCTGCAGAACGTGATTGCAGTTCATGCAATATTATCAGCTAATTAGAATGCTCGTTATTGCTAAACAAAGTGTTTATGGTTGAATGGATTCATTGACTCATGGTGTAATTTATGAGTAATGTTGCTATTACCTAATATCTAATTTTGGTGTTCCTATTAAAATTAGGTGCGTGTCAAATTAATTACTGTTATAAATTTGAAAGTAACGGTATCTTCTTATTACGTGTTCGCTTCTCTAAACTGCTCATACGATTTCGATGAATATAATCCTCTGATATGGGGACAGTGGCTGATTGAACTGCAAGACAGAGTGAAGCTGCAGTCAAATCTAGATTATAATAATCATTTAAACAATATGGTGAAATATTCGTAGACATTATTTCCTTTCAATTAAATTATGCATTGATAACACAACAATCAGATTTGCCTTTTTTGTTGGAAAATTCTTAATTGTTATTTATCAAGAGCACCATTTTAACTATGGAGGGCGTAACACTAATGATTTGTTTTTAATTAAAAGCCGAGTTTTAATTAAAAGACTGTGGTTATTGATAATTAGTGATGTATAAAAATGATTACTTATTATTGCAATAGGTGTTAATACAAGTTGTAGCAATAATATTATACTAAGAGACGAACATAATATCGACATGAAAAGCCTATATTTAGAAGAACAAAAGTCTATAATGTAATAATACTTATGCAATACGTGACTTTAACTCACTAATGATTGATGATTATGATTGATAGTTTTTTATGTATTGTGAATGATCTCATGTAACTCATACTACCAATGTCTAAAGTGTACTTATTGAATTTTAAAATGATTTATGTATTACCAATGCTTTGAATTATTTGCGATAAACCTCAAATTTTGGTTTCAGATAATGATAGCTCATGATGTATTTTCATAATTAAACGACTTCTTAACAAGAGATGACATTAATAAATACTATAACGCTGGCTTTTATAATTTTGTCATGGAATGAAAATTTGATAAACCCATATTATGTTCAAGCACAAAGTATTTTTGGAGGTGTTTGGTATATGTTTACGTATGTGTCTTGAGAGTAAGGCATGTGCTGTGTGACGTCATATGATGAATATCAAACAGTATGACACGCTAAACAATCAGGTGTTTACAGCGTGATCAGTGGCGGCTTGCAGAAGTACCACTTTGCACAAAGTTATGACCTTGCATATACACACATACACACTCGGTCTTAAAGCTGAAGATGGTCTGTCTTGACTATCTTCTGTAGTGTTTCTAAAGAATCCTAGAAAGTTAATATGATGTCTATGAATATATTTTTTTTATGTACTGTCTACAGTGAGATTAAAGCGGTTCAGTTACACCTATGAAAAAGATAGTATAAAATATTTAGCTATAAAAAGTTATAATAAGAGGTTATTATTAGCCTTCTTCATTCAATTATTTAGTGGTACCTAGACGGACAAACATAGCGCGTGAATCACGATGCTGCATTGTCTGCTACGATTTTATCACCTGACAACTTTAGATGTTGATGATTACGTTATTATTCGTTTATCTATCCAGAGATCAAACATACCATGTGTCATAGACTCTGTACAGTAGCTTACAGTAATGCCGTTTATAATGTTTGACACGTTTTTATTTCCTCTTATCTGAGTATTAAATTGTTGATAAATGTTATCGTAAATAGTTGTTTTACACGTACATTGTTGGATATTAGATTTGTTACACATGAATCATACGAAATTAGAATTTTGTTGAGTTACTGAGATGAATAAACAAGTTTAGGTTAACTTCTAATTATCACTAATTGGTGAAGTCTAATACAGATTTCATTGTACTGGTTCTCAATACAACCAATTGCTCATTCACATTCACACATATTGCGGATAATATAAGACTGATACGATGTTGATGTCCTTAGGTAGAGTGTTAATTCACATTTTTTGATGAAGGAAGTTTTGCTTTTTATCTTTGAAAATAACACTGTACACTTGTCTTTCTATTTAAGTAAACTAGATACAAAATAATGTCTTGACCGACTTCGATCATGGCGGCTAGTATCTCAAAACACCAGCCCTTAGAATCGAGACCTTTGATTCGGCAGTACTCCAGACTTGCCACTAGGCTATCACAACTTTAGCACATTTAATATTACTACCTACTAACAAGTTACTTATCCAAACAGCCGGAGTCTGCGCATCGTGGCGGAGTCATACGCCATCAAGGGGCTCTGCTTAGAACAGAACACAATCCCCGGTTCCACCAGCAAGTACAAGCAGGCCGAGAGGGAGTCCGAAATGGTGAGTCTTTAGGACTAATAATATGTTCTTTTAAAAACTTATATACCTACTTAGCACTAAACTAAACGTAGATGTCACTACCATAGGTATGAGTAACACTCTCATATCGAAATTATTATTTATTATTTTCAATACCAAGTGTGTTTTGGAAAAGAAACAAGATTACATTTCGATCTGGCACAAATTAATTTATAACTTACCCCACGTAATAATTTTGTAACAATGTTTTGAAATGAACAGTAGTGATTCTTCAGATGCACGCATTCCGATCTTGTGTCTCGATTCTTCTATTTAAGACAGCCACCATCACACAGTATAACTTTAATTTGATGAAAGGCTGTAACGATTATGTATAATCCTATAGTAATGTTTCTGCCTCCAGATCCGCAGTTTCGAGCTATCCTCGGACCTGACGCTGCTGTACCTGCAGCGCACGGGCGCCAGCGCGCGCGCCGGGCCCACGCTCGAGACCGCGCTGCAGAGGGTGCCCATACTACACATACGGGCCGGCAGGCTGCAGAACGCTATCGACAGGTAATATCTGAGCAAACTTAAACATTATCATTATCTTGGGAGGAATGGACGTGTTAACCGGGGTATTACTGGAAAACACAAGCAGATTTAGGGTGCTTAGAGATCTTCATTTTCGGAAAACTTGTGGACTTTTTCCATCCCAAGAAATACATGTGTTTTAAAGGAGTTTGGCCCTGAGGTGTGAAAACCGTTTGTCGGAGACATCACGGTTTATAATGAGGTGATTGACCCCAGAAATTTGAGTCAGAGTCCGATATTATTAGTGATCGCACCACATAAATCGATAGGCGTTATTGATTCTTTATTGAAATTAATTTAAAGTCTGTCTCATTAAAATAAGGGAAAGAGTGTGATTGTGGGACTAAAATAATAATAACCAATTTCAGACCTTAAGGTGCTTTAAAAAAGTAAGTTCTTAAAATGTCGAGTGCTCTAAACGGAGGACATGTGCAGTGCCTCATACATTTTGTATCTAAAAGCAATAAGGTGCTATTTAAACATTGTTACTGTTTTATTTTCCTGCACAAAATTAGAGATCTATCCATAACTCTACTTCACTATAACGAATATAAATATTACTCCATGTTAGCTCTCGCTGTATCCCCTGTCGACTGAATGTGTCCTAGTCCTAATGTAACACGTTACCGTTGCCTGGCTTCGCGGCTTTGAGCACTCGCTCAGATTTGTGCTCAAATCCTATTAGCCTTGTGACATTAATTGTTACTACGTTACTCGTGTTACCTGTGCCTTCCGATACGCGTTATGTTAATGTTTCAATGACTTTTATATGAACACGGACAATGTATTTTGATATAAAGCACGTGTAGATATGACAAATATAATTGTTTGATCTCATTGATGAGCTTTGTCCTTTGTAAAATGTCAGCATATTTTAAATTAAAACGGCGTTATTAATGATGAATGGAATTGTCGATCCAGTTATTTTTTTATTTTGTAATATGGTATATCGCACTTTTTATTTTGAGATTGACCAAAAACGACTGATGAAGCTTGTAATGTTTTCTTACAAAATTAAAAGAATAAAGTGTGGTGGATTGTAAGACGTAGCGCGTTTTACCTTACCCTTATGTGTACTGTATAATTCATGCCTTATATAAGTGGCAATCCATTTCAATACAATTCAACTTTTCGATAAGCTAAATTTTTTGCTTCTGGTATCTTGATTGGTCGATGATATACTAAAACTCTCGGGTCGAGTCTGGATGAGACTGGCACATGACCTTAGAAATTGGCACGATGAAGTCAAGGCTGATGATCTTGATCACCATCCATCGATCCAGATTGTCTAAATTTACTGTCTCTGTCTCAACAGAATATCTTGTTATCTTTTACAGGTATAGAGAAATGTTAAACGCGGTGGAGTCGGTGTCGACGCAGGCGTTACGGCTGACACTTACGAGGCAGCTGGCCGAGGTGCTCATGAGAGGGGTCACTGGACAGGTAAACTAATTATATGTCATCGTAAAGGCAATAACCATAGGAAAATAATATGATTATGATCTGCTGGAAGAAATTTTATATGAAATAAGCAATACCTTTTAATCATTCTGAGCTTAATATTGTATGTCCGTTGTGTGTACAAAAACTAATAAATTAGATAAATAAATAAAATAAATGATTGTGGTGTTAATGTTAAAAAAAAACATGATAGGTGTGGACATATGCTGAGACTCTTGACACAATTGCGCTGACACCATTCGATAATGTGTCACAGACGATTCAAATATGTTTCATAGATCTTAACTAACAGTCCCAGATTTATCACTCGCTTAAAAGTAACTCCATTAAGTCTATAATCTACGTCCAGGTATACAAAGCGCCGGAGAAGCTCGCGGTGGAGCCGCCGCGAGGCACGCTGACGAGGCGGCGCGAGGACCACGTGTCCGAGGGACCCTGGAAACCGAAGAAGTATGCCGCCATCAACCAGGTGAGCGACACAGTGTTACGTTAGGTCTGTAGCAATGTATACTCAAGGCTCCAAATTACGTGTAATTTAAACCGGTTCAGGTTTATGGTCGAATTCTTCCCTGGGACCTCAGAGGCCTCTTGATGTTCATTTTTGTAAGTATGTTGTACAATATACTCGCTAAGCTATTACTGCATAAGTGAATCGATCACAGCTTAGCTTGTCGCGATTGGTCCGTGGTGACCATCTTTGTCATAACGAGTTCCTTCGTGTTTCGGAAGGCTCGTAATATCAGATATCGCAGACATCTTTAACAGTCGTTGCAGGTAATCAGAAGCTTCAATCTAATTTAATATGAGAGAAATAAAGACTTTGAATTAGAATTAGAATTTGAACCAGTCTAATTAGCTGAATTTGGTTAGACTCGAAGCCGACCCCAACATGGTCAGGAATAAGGCTAGGACGAACCTGAAGTTTTACACGGTGATTACAATGCTGTTGTTGTGTGCAGTTCGTCCCCCGCAACGAGTACGAGGAGGTGGTGTTGCTGCTGCTGGTGGGCGAGGCCATGGCCGTGCGCGACGCCGTGCTGTCGCAGAGCGCGGAGTTCGAGGCGGCGCGGGCGCACGCGCTGCGCAACGCCGTCGCCGTGGTGGACCTGCTGGCGCTGGCCGCCGCCAGGTGGGGGCAGCTGTGTCTGCTGCTGGAGGTGAGTTGCATGTACGAGGCGGCGCGGGCGCACGCGCTGCGCAACGCCGTCGCCGTGGTGGACCTGCTGGCGCTGGCCGCCGCCAGGTGGGGGCAGCTGTGTCTGCTGCTGGAGGTGAGTTGCATGTACGAGGCGGCGCGGGCGCACGCGCTGCGCAACGCCGTCGCCGTGGTGGACCTGCTGGCGCTGGCCGCCGCCAGGTGGGGGCAGCTGTGTCTGCTGCTGGAGGTGAGTTGCATGTACGAGGCGGCGCGGGCGCACGCGCTGCGCAACGCCGTCGCCGTGGTGGACCTGCTGGCGCTGGCCGCCGCCAGGTGGGGGCAGCTGTGTCTGCTGCTGGAGGTGAGTTGCATG
Organism: Trichoplusia ni; assembly: GCF_003590095.1. NCBI lineage: Eukaryota > Metazoa > Arthropoda > Insecta > Lepidoptera > Noctuidae > Trichoplusia > Trichoplusia ni. The sequence goes on from NC_039504.1 coordinate 4,559,497, forward strand.
TACGAGGCGGCGCGGGCGCACGCGCTGCGCAACGCCGTCGCCGTGGTGGACCTGCTGGCGCTGGCCGCCGCCAGGTGGGGGCAGCTGTGTCTGCTGCTGGAGGTGAGTTGCATGTACGAGGCGGCGCGGGCGCACGCGCTGCGCAACGCCGTCGCCGTGGTGGACCTGCTGGCGCTGGCCGCCGCCAGGTGGGGGCAGCTGTGTCTGCTGCTGGAGGTGAGTTGCATGTACGAGGCGGCGCGGGCGCACGCGCTGCGCAACGCCGTCGCCGTGGTGGACCTGCTGGCGCTGGCCGCCGCCAGGTGGGGGCAGCTGTGTCTGCTGCTGGAGGTGAGTTGCATGTACGAGGCGGCGCGGGCGCACGCGCTGCGCAACGCCGTCGCCGTGGTGGACCTGCTGGCGCTGGCCGCCGCCAGGTGGGGGCAGCTGTGTCTGCTGCTGGAGGTGAGTTGCATGTACGAGGCGGCGCGGGCGCACGCGCTGCGCAACGCCGTCGCCGTGGTGGACCTGCTGGCGCTGGCCGCCGCCAGGTGGGGGCAGCTGTGTCTGCTGCTGGAGGTGAGTTGCATGTACGAGGCGGCGCGGGCGCACGCGCTGCGCAACGCCGTCGCCGTGGTGGACCTGCTGGCGCTGGCCGCCGCCAGGTGGGGGCAGCTGTGTCTGCTGCTGGAGGTGAGTTGCATGTACGAGGCGGCGCGGGCGCACGCGCTGCGCAACGCCGTCGCCGTGGTGGACCTGCTGGCGCTGGCCGCCGCCAGGTGGGGGCAGCTGTGTCTGCTGCTGGAGGTGAGTTGCATGTACGATGCGCAATGCGATCCCCGCTCTTCCTCTGAGGGCTCAAGATCCGTGCCGGTGATTATACCTCAATAATTAAGTTTTTACTGCAGTCAACGATTTGCTTTTTCAGTTTCGTCAGTCAGTTCGACAGTAGTTCCTATTTGAATGATTCTTTTATCTGACAGTGAACCGCGATTGGATGATTTGTTTGACGCAATGTAATTTATGGTTAAAAGAACTTACCTTAAGTGAATTTCAACCAAAATTATACTTCGATGTTACATCCTCTAGATTTAACTTTACCATGTAGATGTTGAGCGTTGTGAGTTGCCGACCCAACCTGCAGTTTGTTTGATAACTTCAATAGAAATACCAGATCTACGCGCGGCAGAAGTAGTCGCGTGACGAGTGCTGTGGGCCGTGAATATGAGAGAGGGCGCTACTGTGCGCATGTAAACATCGGCTCCGTAGATAAATAAACTTTAAAAATAGCTCAAGTGTTTAAGTAGTGATAAAAAGTGAATAAAACTCAAGTTAATAAAGACCTTCAGTGAATAAAAGTGTAGTACAAGTCTTAACTTCATCTATTCTCAAAAAAATTCAATTTCTGCCAAATAACGACCAAATTTCAAATGTGTGAAAAAAAGCCGCGCAATATTTAGAAACACATCACCTGAGGTTTCAACTACCGAAAACAAACTTCGGGTCAAGTATCTATCACCATAAAAAGGTACGCAGATTCACTCTAAATTGTATGATTGAGAAATACCTATAAAAAGCAATTTAAAAGTGAACGAGATTAAATATAGAATTGTTAAAAGCGCCATCTGTTGATGAGTAGCAAGCCCCAAAAAGTTTCGATTCAATAAACTTAGAAAAATATCCAATAGAGGGCGTTGTTGTAAAAATGGCTCTAATATGTGCTGGTTGTAACGAAAACGTACCAAACACCGATTACCTAACCTGTTCATTATGTAACAGTATATATGACTTAGAGTGTGCCAATATCAATAAAGAGCGCTTCAAAATAATGGTGGAAACAAGGGGCATCGAAACCTGGAATTGCTTAGCTTGTTACTGCAAAATACCTAAGCGAGGCAACATTAACACACCCATACGCCCGCAAGAATATGATGAACGCCCAATAACCTCACCACCGGAAATAAATAACGTCACAATTAGGAGAACAACAAAACCTATGAATGATACAATCTGTTCCTTGGATCTAAGCCTACTGGGTGACACAATAAACATGCAAGATGGAGGTAAAACACCTCAATCCATTACACAAACACAAACAGAACTAACACTGCAGAACATAGGCGAAATGATAATGTTCCGATTAAAAGAAAACAATAGAGAAATTATCACCGAATTACAGAATACTATCCAAACAGAGATAAACAAGGCCATATCAAAGTTAAGACAAGATTTTGAACGCGAAACCAGTTGCTTACAAAGTCAAAATGAAGAGAGGAAAATAGACATACAACATGTAAACACAGAAATAGATAATTTAAAAACTGAAAATGAAAAGTTAAAAACTGAAATAGAGAACTTGAAGAAACAACAAAGAACAAACACTTACCAAAAGAATTGTACTGAAAGCTATTCTAAGAAAATAGTATTATATGGATTTGATGAATATAAGGAATCTGTGAATAACCTACACATGAGATTAATCGCCCTTTTTCGTGAATTTATGAACATTGACCTGATGGGGTACATCGAGGAAACCTATAGGATTGGCAAACGAAGCTCGAAAAACCGACCATTAGTGATAGAAATATTAAGCAAAAGGATGGTATCGTATCTAAAGGAAAACAGCTACGTCTTTCAAGGCACTAGACTATCTTTATCGGAATTCTTAGATGATGAAGCACGAAGAGATAGGAAATTGTTGCGCGAAGAAATGTTGAAAGCCAGAAAGCAAGGACTTCATGCAGTCATCCGCGATAATCAACTATTCATCAATGGAAAAATTACGAAAAATACAGATAATACAACCGACAGCCAAATAAACACAAATAAATGGAATACACAAGACCACACAGACCTATCATCTTCTCAAACCACCACAAACAATTTTTTTCGCCGCTTCACTGACTCAGGAGATAGAAGCAGAACCCCTCGAAAACAAAGACCAACAATTTAGAATATTATTTCAAAATGTCCAAAGCCTATTCAATAAACAACACTTATTGGAGGACTTCATTCAACAGGCACCAAAATACCATGCTATATGTGTATCGGAAACCTGGCTATCAAAAGAAAGACAGGACCTAATAAATTTTAGTGGCTACAAGATTGCAGCTTCATTCTGCCGAAAAACTCATGCTGGTGGAGGCGTCTGTATACTTCTACAAGAACATATAGAATACTTAGAGAGAAGTGATATAACAGACTTGTCAGTTGAATATATAATAGAAGTGTGTGCAATAGAATTACGATTAGAAAATTTATTATTAATAATTATTTACTGGAATAGGAGAGAGGAAGCTATATTCTATAAACAATTAAAACAATTGCTAGAATATTTAAATAAGAAAAACCCCAGACTTAATATTGTTATAGGAGGAGATTTTAATATAAATGTATTAGATAGTAACTTAAAAACAAACCAATTTTTAGATCTCATGTTAGAATTTAACTTTGTACAACGTATAAAAACACCAACACGAGTGACCCAAACCACCTCAATGTGTCTAGACTTAATATTTACTAATACGAACATTAGATCACATGCCATAGTCAAAGAGTTAGGGTTTTCTGATCACAGTAGTACAAGTTTACACTTAGCTGTACCCCGGCAAACTAAACAGATAGTCTGGTGTGTGGAAAAGAGACTGTTCAATAGTAAAAACACACAGCGATTCAAATCTAATTTAAAAGAAATAAAATGGCACGATATAATAAAACCCGGTAAGAACATAGATGAAAACTATGAATCATTTAATACTAAACTTACGGACATACTTAATAAATCCATGCCAAAAACAAAATTAAAGCTAAAGACAAACTATAAAAAACATTGGCTAACTAAAGGCATCAAAATTTCCTGTAAAAATAAAAGACTAGAAAAAATACTGTCCACAAAAACAAACAACCTCTTAATTAAACAACATTATAAAATATATGCAAAAATCCTAAAACAAATTGTAAATAAAGCTAAAAAACTACATTATATAAATAAATTAATGATATCGAATAATAAAGTGAAGACAATGTGGAAAATTATAAACGAACAAACGAATAAAAACATTAAAAAAGTAAAGAAAAACATAACACTTCACCTAAACGACAATGCTATCTCGGACCCAAAGCAAGCAGCAGACATATTTAATAACTTCTTTGCGTCTATCGGAGAAAATAATACCCAAAACCCTGCAAACAAACCTCGAACAACCCCTGTGATCCATCGCACAGAAAATACCATGTTCCTTAGTGCAGTAGGTCCCGATGAAATAAATTTAATATTAAAAAACCTTAAAAACAAAAACAGCTACGGAATAGATGAAATACCTCCAACTCTAGTCAAAAAGTGTGCAGAAGAGCTTACCCTTCCATTCTACTTGCTAATCAATCAGTCATTTGAAGAAGGAAGGTTTCCGAACTACCTAAAAAAAGCCATTATAAAACCAATCCACAAAAAAGACTCACAAACCGACCCCTCAAACTATCGCCCTATTGCCCTCTTACCCACAGCCTCAAAAGTATTCGAGAAAGTGATGTGTAATCGCGTTTATTCTTTTTGTGAAAAATATAAAATTTTTAATGAATCCCAAAATGGTTTCCGGAAAAATCACTCTACAGTTCTAGCAGTATATAATTTTATCCAGGAAGCTATTAACATAATCGATAGGAAACAATACGCTGTTGGTATGTTGCTAGACATGACAAAAGCTTACGATAAAGTACAATTCGATATTCTACTTAATAAGCTACAAGGAATAGGTATCCGCGGAAAATCTTACCAATGGTTCAAATCATATTTGGAAAATAGAGAACACCAAGTCGAAATAGAATTTTACAACGAACATACAAAAGAAATACAACACGTTCGGTCGGATAGCAAGCAAATTAACGCCTCAATACCCCAAGGAGTGTAATTGGATGCCTCTTATTTATTATCTATATAAATGACCTCCCTTCGATCATAAATGAGTCATGTGTTTTGTTTGCCGACGATATCTCAGTACTAACTTCTTGTCAAGACAATACTAACCTCACTAAAAAGCTTACAAGTATACTCGACAAAATAGTAACTTGGATGACAGAACACAACCTAGAGTTAAATTTTAATAAAACTAAAATTATGTCCTTCTATCCACATCAGAAAAGTCCTTTAGAAATAAAATTTAATTACAATAATGCTGAAATAGAAACTGTTAAAGAATTCAACCTACTCGGCTTATCTATAGATACAAATATAAACTGGAAATCACATATTAAAAAGATCAGGTCAAAGTTATCAAAATTCGCCTATGCCCTCCGTGAAATTAAAAAAGCAACAAATCTCTCTACTGCTCTGGTTACGTATTATGCCTATGCAAACGCATGGTTAAACTACGGCGTTATACTATGGGGTAATAGTACAGACGCATCCACACTTTTCATACTACAAAAACGACTTATTAGAATATTAGCTAACATAGAAAACACAGACAGCTGCAAACCCTTTTTTAAAGAACATAAAATTCTAACCCTTCCCTCCATATATATCTTAGAAATATGCAAATTCGTTAGACATAATCAAAAACTCTTCACTACACGCGAACACATACAAACTAACTATACACTGCGACACAAAAACAGGCTAAACCTACCAGGGTCTAAGCTGACAATACACTCTACAAGTACTTTAGTAATGTCAGTCAAAATATACAATAAATTACCAGATAAAATTAAAAATGAACAAAAATGTAACATATTTATAAACAATTTAAAACAATTCCTCATCCAAAAATGTTATTATAGTATAAAAGAATATTTAAGTGATAAAGTAAATAATTAAAACAGAAATAAATAAATAGTGTTAATTTATATAGAATAATAATAAAATATATTTATAATTTAAATTCATAGAAATGTAGATATGAATACCAAAACCAAATGTAGATAAGAATTGTAGAAATACTTTACCTATATTATTATTAATTTGTAAAACTGAAAATGTTATTAATAGCCCTCCTCCAAATTCTTATTTTTGTTATGCCCGACAGGGCCCACAATGCTCCAAAACTAATGTATCTTGTGTACCTACCACCTAAGTTCACATTGTGGAATGCAATAAATTTATTGAGTATTGAGTATTGAGTAATATATTGACGTCCACACCACTCCCACGTAACGTTTCTTTAATCCAGCGACTTATACTTTGTGAGCTAGCATTGTGGTATGGTTTCTTAGTGGTTAGAAATAACTTCTCTGTATCAGAAAGGTGTCTGTATTGTTTTGTTAATTCTATGTAAGAGCACAAGGTTGACGCTGGGCAAATTGGTTCTTTCTCTCTGAAACTTTGGGTTCTTTCCACTAGGTGCGGAAGTTTTATTGATAATTTTATTGATTTCAATGCTTATATGAGAATCATTTATTGTTACATCTTGTTCATTAATCAAAGACAACGCCTGCACACGTTGTCCCGTAGACAATGCGAGAAGAGTTGCGAGCTTTTTCGTTACTTACTTATCTAACCGTAAGGACGTGTTTGGAAACATTGTTGTTAAGTAGTTAAATACCAAATTAGGATCCTAGATCGTGTTGTGTTTAGGAAAACAAGGTTTGATTCTAAACACGCCTTTTAGGAATCTAGCAATGTTTTCATCACTGGGGCAAGTTTTATTCAGGATTAGTTTTAGTGCGGAACGATAACAATTTAATGTGTGATAGCTAGCACCTCTGTGAAATTTTAATATAAGTGAAGTTGATACATTATACAAATCGAGGTTATTAATTTGACAGAAACGAAACCATTATTTTAATGCATCATTGTACTGCGAAATTGTGTTATTTGATAAAGAATTTAGCATTATATCTACTGTGTCGTTACCGATGTTATTATTTAAGTACGCTTTCCGGATAATATTCCGCACGCCATGGCCAGGGTAAGGCTGTTCCACAGTGGGTGACGTACCCTAGAAGGTGACAGTAGGAGATTTTTATTAGGTATAAACAGCGGAAACCAGGGTTGTCCCGGCCAATAGGGTACGAGAATTATTCCTGTGGCTTCATCATCTATTATTTTTCTGAGACATTTTAAAATTAGAGCAAAAGGAGGAAAGGCTTGCAAAAAAATATTTATTCCAGCTGATAGTGAACGCGTCGATGTCGTAAGCCTCCGGATCTCGCTTCCAAGATATGTATCGTTGGCATTTACAGTTAGGCGCGAAGCGAATAGATCTATTTGTGGTCGGCCAACAGTGTTTATGATTTGCTGAAAAGAATTCGAATTAATTTCCCATTCTGTGTCTACATTGCTATATCTAGAGGCTTGGTCAGCATCGATGTTTTCGGAAGATTTAATATAAAAAGCGAATATGAAAATATTGCGTTGTTCATACCATTGCCAAATTCGTCTCGTAATACGATTGAGTGAGGGAATTGTATTCCCCCCATTTTATTTATGTAGGAAATGGCCGTAGTGTTATCTATTCGGAGTAAAACGTTAACATTATTATAATTTTTACAAAATAATTTTAAGCCAAAAAATACTGCGAGTAACTCCAAATAATTTCTGTGATTCTTTGTCTCGTCTGCTGACCATTGACCTCTTGTTTATGTTTGTCAATCTAGTGTCTGCAGCTTTAATTGCTAAGTTAGACCACCAGTTAAAATCATCTTGTAAATAGCCAAAAATTTTCGCGTTCATATGTTTCGTGTAGACCCAGCCGTACGCGACAGCCGGACATGCTGCGGTTAATGCACCTATGAATTGAGCGAAAACACGAATCGAGATTTGGGATCATTTTTGTATTTTCTTGACAAGTTCTATAATCTTATTTATTTTTTGTGTAGGTAGTTGTAATGACATCTTTGGAGAGTTTATTTCGAAGTTTAGAAAATTACAGTTTGACATGGAACAATATTACTTTTATCAAAGTTTATTATGAAGCCTAAGCTTTCTAGTGCTTGGATCGCTTTGTGTACAGTATTTTGACACGCTTGATAGCCCTCAGCTATGCACAGGATGTCATCAAGGTATGACACGAACTTGTTTTCTTAAAAATGTTAGTACTGGTTTCATGAGTTTTGTAAAGTTGTATGGCGCTCAAGCAATTGAATTCGTATAAAATATTGTTATGCCTGAATTTAAGGTATTTTTTATATTGTTGATGTATAGGCACTAGAAAATAAGCTTGTTTGAGGTCGATAAGTTTTGAGTCGATAAGGTTTGTAAGAACCTTTCGAGACTAACTTTACGGCTGTCCGAATATCTTCCATTTTAAAATGGTGAGTACTTATAAATTTATTTAATTTTTTAAGGTTTAGTATGAAACGAAAGCCTCCTGTGCTTTTGGGTGTTAAGAACACAGGAGAAATAAATTGGCCTGATTGCTCATCGCATTGTGATATAGCACCTAAGCTTTTAAGCTTTTCAATAGCAAGTTCCATCTCAAGCTTACAGTTAGGCGGGTTAGGCAGTTCTTTAGTTTGGAAGACTGTATATTCAAATGGAATTTTATATCCCCTTAGGTAAGATAGTATAATAGGGTCCTCGGTAATTAGTGACCAATTATGAAGGAATTAACGAATACGACCAGCATGTGGTACCTCTATTTGCGTCTCCGGTCGTGATGCCTGCTGGAGGGAGCCGTACGGGCGCGTAGTTGCTGCGTCCTCCTCGTTGCAGCAGGCGGCGGCTTTAAGCCGTTCGTTGCTGACGTCGCCGGCTTCGCTTGACTCTGTTGCTGGCGAGGAGGACCTCGCGCGTTTTCCGATAATGTCGTTCTCCTCTGGAATGGTTGCTACATAGGTGTTGACGATGCCGCACACGAAAAACGAATGAATAGTGAAGTGACAGAACTTCCGACCGGACCGAACGAGTGAACGGTTACCGAACGAATAACCGTTTTTATACTTTTTAAATTATTTTATAGATATTATATAAAAACGGACTACATGGTAAAATTAAATCTAGAGGATGTAACATCGAAGTATAATTATTATATAACAAATTAATGTACACTACAATGGTTGTCCCCGGCAGTCCCTGGAGCGCGCCATGAAGTTCTCGTTCGGGTGCGCGCACATGTGGCGGCAGCGCGCGCTGGCCACAGCCGCCGCCGCGCCCGCGCGCGCGCCGCCGCCCGCGCCGCTCACGCACAACACGCACGTCGCGCCTGGTATGAGCGCTGTTAACATTTTTTATTACATAATAAAAAATATTTCAGAATCATGTATGCCAATTTGAAATTTGACACATTAAAGTTACATTGATTAGCATTCACACTCAGTAACGCTTTACTGCTTTCTAAATACTCTTTCTGCTAACTTCTCTGACAGTAAGAGAACTTGAGAAACAACGCGACAAACACCTTATTATGCTCTCAATCCTACTTAAAAAAACTATCTTGTTATAAAGTCTTCTCTTTTTTTAAATATCTCCCACACTCAGCAATTCAATTCTTTACACACACAGTTCACAAATATTCAAATCACAAACTCAAAGACAAGAAACGGCTGACATCGTATCCTACCCAGGGATCCAACCTACTTCTCGTTGCACATAGCGAGCTTAGCGTGGTGCAGTCATAATAAACAATGTTGTCATCCGACAGGCAGCAGCGCGTGGAGTGCGGGTGTCCGCGCGGCCAGCGTGGCCCGCCGCGCCGCGCCGCTGTCCCCGCAGGACGCGCCGCTGCGCCTCGTGGCCGCCAACACCTGCTACAAGATGGGATGGGTCGGTAGCCGACAGCATGACACAATCATACAACTACCAAACTTTGATATTTATTTTAATCGACTCCCGCAGTAATTAGTTTAATCCTTGTATCAGTTTCATAAACATTTAAGTCACATGTCTGCATACAGGACAAGCATTTCTTGAGGATCGAACTCAAAACATGTCGCGCACAGTGCACACCACTCAATTATCCGTACAGTCATATCTTATGTCAAACCTGATATAGCGCATTTATTTATTGTTCGGTATTTATTGTGCCTTAATAATTTGTTCGCAAATTAAGATATATATATATATATATGGTCGCCGTTATCGAAAACGATAACTATATATATACATATACATATATATATACATATACATATATATATATATATATATATATATATATATATATATATACAGTTACACACACACAGTTCACTTTGTTCACACAGTTGCCATTGGCAATTCACCTCCTAGCGTGACCTCCTCTTTTTGGGCTTGGCGCTTTTCGTCTTTTTTTAAAGATATACCCGTTGTACAGATAGAGGAGGGTATCGAGATGGCGGAGGAGGCGCTGGCGATAGAGGAGGAGCAGGAGGGGCCCATGCTGGCGCGCTGCTGCCTCTACACCGCCATCGGGTACCAGATGAAGGCGCAGGTGCGTGCCAAACCCTTCACAGAGTAGTCAGACTCAGCGAAATAAAATTAAAATGTTATCTAAAAGTGGAGACATCCTCATATCCTACTTACAGAAAAAAATATTTTATTTATTATTTTTATACTTCAGAATTTATCAGTGTGGTGCGTACGTTTCTAAAAACACTAAATTTGTCTCTGTGGGACTTATCTCCCAGATGCAACAAACTTTAAAAAAAAATCAATATCACCACAAGAGCAGAGTCATTTAGTTTACCTGGAGTAAATCTGTGTAACATACTTAAAGTCCTTGTGTAACTATGTGTAGAAAACGAACGCGCGCATCGACAAGGAGGCGGCTAACGACAAGTCCCTGAAGCTGCTGTTGCGGTCGGTGCAGCTGGACAACAACGACCACCTCGCTTTCTACTACCTCGCGCTGCAGTACATGCATCTGGGCATGCTCAACGAGGCCATGGTGAGATATTTATTGGATTTGTTGTGATTTTTTTAGTTATATTTTTGGGCAGAAGTGCTGTGAAGTTTGATTGTAGTTTTTTTTCATTATTAATAGGAAATATGGTTGAACTTCTTATAGAAGACGTGACTTTTACGTGTGGGATGATTTTTGTATTATGTTCTCAAGTTCATTTTTGGGAAGGTGCCTTTTTCGGATCTTTTTATTTATGGGAGCTTTTGCAAAATAGATAGTGTGTAGACTTTTAAATTCTTAAGATTATTAATAGCGACAAGTGAAAGTCAGTCGAGTGACTTATCGAAGAGGAATAAGCAAATTAATCTGAGCTTTAACGTTTTTTAAAATATATCTTGTTTACGGGTCCATACCCTTACTCAAGTTCTGAATGTTAGTGCGCATAGTGTATACTGTGGGTGTGTGCAGGACGCGACCCGCGCGTGCCTGTCGGCGCGCGGCGAGTGCGGCGGCGGGCTGCGGCTGGCGGCGGCGCTGTGGTCGTGCGCGTGCGCGGGGTCGCGGGGCGCGCGCGCGCTGGCGGCGGCGCGCCTGGCGCGGGACCACTACCCCTCCGCCGACTGGCCGCTGGCCGCGCTCGCCGCGCTGCAGCTCACCTGGGAGACGCCCGAGGTACGAACACACACACACTAAGCACCATCACCATCATCATCATCAGCCCATATTCGAGCTGGCTGAACATAGAAAGATGTCGATGGCGTGTTATTGGGAGGCTTATGTCTAGCACTTACTAATACAACTCAAATAAATCTAAATATGAATTGCAAAAATTACTTTTGTTTCACAAATATCTCAGTTAAAAGCTTAGCCCGTTAATTTATCTCAAGTTAACGTTTAATGTCAGTGATCACTAATTAATTGATGCAAGATCAATTAATTAGTGATCACTGACATCTACTGGCACACTAGAAAATTATAATGATAAATCATGCGTCTACTATATCTAATTTTGTACACATGCAGGAAGCCTTAGCGACAGGGAAAGAGTTATTATCACTAGTAAATAATACTGAAAACGATGGAGAAATAGAAACGAATGGCTACGTAGAGCTGGACGCGCTGTCCGACTCGCAGCATGACGACACCACGAGCATTCGAGATGGGGGTATGTATCATACGTTTTGTCTTTTCGGCTTGTTGAAGGCTTTTGACTTTGTTCAACAGTTTATATTGAACACTTAAATTAGAGATTTGTATTACAATTCATAGGGGTGTCAATTAACATCAAAATATCAAAAAAGAATCAACAATTTTTACTAATAATTTATAAGATAATTAACGACTGTCAAATCAACAGTTGGAGTTCCTCAGGGTGGTATTTTTCGACCAGTCTTAAACATAACTAGAACTGATCAATTTGTATAGATAGATATGTTCAGAGTCTTTTTTCGTACTAAGTGAAGGATTGAAATCAGTGTGAGTGTATCTACACGTAGTTGTTACCCCGCAGCGTCCCTTCGCGCGGAGTCGGCGGGCGCGTACCGCATCGAGCGCGCGCTGTCGGAGGGCGCGTCGTCGCTGTCGGCGCAGCGGCCGCGCGCGCCGCACGCCGACACGCGCGCGCACGCCTGGCTGCTGCTCGCGCAACTCTGTCTCAGGTCACACCACACTATAGCTATCATACCGCATGTCTCATGTCCCTCCGCGCGCTGTCGGAGGGCGCGTCGTCGCTGTCGGCGCAGCGGCCGCGCGCGCCGCACGCCGACACGCGCGCGCACGCCTGGCTGCTGCTCGCGCAACTCTGTCTCAGGTCACACCACACTATAGCTATCATACCGCATGTCTCATGTCCCTCCGCGCGCTGTCGGAGGGCGCGTCGTCGCTGTCGGCGCAGCGGCCGCGCGCGCCGCACGCCGACACGCGCGCGCACGCCTGGCTGCTGCTCGCGCAACTCTGTCTCAGGTCACACCACACTATAGCTATCATACCGCATGTCTCATGTCCCTCCGCGCGCTGTCGGAGGGCGCGTCGTCGCTGTCGGCGCAGCGGCCGCGCGCGCCGCACGCCGACACGCGCGCGCACGCCTGGCTGCTGCTCGCGCAACTCTGTCTCAGGTCACACCACACTATAGCTATCATACCGCATGTCTCATGTCCCTCCGCGCGCTGTCGGAGGGCGCGTCGTCGCTGTCGGCGCAGCGGCCGCGCGCGCCGCACGCCGACACGCGCGCGCACGCCTGGCTGCTGCTCGCGCAACTCTGTCTCAGGTCACACCACACTATAGCTATCATACCGCATGTCTCATGTCCCTCCGCGCGCTGTCGGAGGGCGCGTCGTCGCTGTCGGCGCAGCGGCCGCGCGCGCCGCACGCCGACACGCGCGCGCACGCCTGGCTGCTGCTCGCGCAACTCTGTCTCAGGTCACACCACACTATAGCTATCATACCGCATGTCTCATGTCCCTCCGCGCGCTGTCGGAGGGCGCGTCGTCGCTGTCGGCGCAGCGGCCGCGCGCGCCGCACGCCGACACGCGCGCGCACGCCTGGCTGCTGCTCGCGCAACTCTGTCTCAGGCCACACCACACTATAGCTATCATACCGCATGTCTCATGTCCCTCCGCGCGCTGTCGGAGGGCGCGTCGTCGCTGTCGGCGCAGCGGCCGCGCGCGCCGCACGCCGACACGCGCGCGCACGCCTGGCTGCTGCTCGCGCAACTCTGTCTCAGGTCACACCACACTATAGCTATCATACCGCATGTCTCATGTCCCTCCGCGCGCTGTCGGAGGGCGCGTCGTCGCTGTCGGCGCAGCGGCCGCGCGCGCCGCACGCCGACACGCGCGCGCACGCCTGGCTGCTGCTCGCGCAACTCTGTCTCAGGTCACACCACACTATAGCTATCATACCGCATGTCTCATGTCCCTCCGCGCGCTGTCGGAGGGCGCGTCGTCGCTGTCGGCGCAGCGGCCGCGCGCGCCGCACGCCGACACGCGCGCGCACGCCTGGCTGCTGCTCGCGCAACTCTGTCTCAGGTCACACCACACTATAGCTATCATACCGCATGTCTCATGTCCCTCCGCGCGCTGTCGGAGGGCGCGTCGTCGCTGTCGGCGCAGCGGCCGCGCGCGCCGCACGCCGACACGCGCGCGCACGCCTGGCTGCTGCTCGCGCAACTCTGTCTCAGGTCACACCACACTATAGCTATCATACCGCATGTCTCATGTCCCTCCGCGCGCTGTCGGAGGGCGCGTCGTCGCTGTCGGCGCAGCGGCCGCGCGCGCCGCACGCCGACACGCGCGCGCACGCCTGGCTGCTGCTCGCGCAACTCTGTCTCAGGTCACACCACACTATAGCTATCATACCGCATGTCTCATGTCCCTCCGCGCGCTGTCGGAGGGCGCGTCGTCGCTGTCGGCGCAGCGGCCGCGCGCGCCGCACGCCGACACGCGCGCGCACGCCTGGCTGCTGCTCGCGCAACTCTGTCTCAGGTCACACCACACTATAGCTATCATACCGCATGTCTCATGTCACTTCTGTACCACTCCTACTTACAACTTGTTCACCTGAGCGGCGTGCTGCCAGTGCGCGGACATCGGCTCCGTGTCATGCCAATAGCGGCCGTACAATTCCAACTACGTATGATCACAGTTCTGTGTTAAATAACTCGTTTATTTCTTCAACAGGTTAGGGCGAGTGAGTGCGGCGGCCGGTTGTGTGTCAGAAGCGACTGCGTTGACGCCTTTTAGTCATCTCGTATTACATACTGTAAGTTTCTAAATAATTAATTATTCTCATTCTTTTTTAATTTGAAGTGATTAGTTATAACTGGTTTATTGTTTTGTTTTTAGCGGGGTTTAGTGCACGCGGCGAGTTCAGAGTGGGACGAGGCGCGGCAATGTTTCCAAAATGCTCTAGCTATACATCCTACCCATTTAGATAGTATGGTGCAGTTAGGTAAGTCAATTTTAATTTTATTGGTTTGATAGTGTGTGTTAGTGACATTGAGTATTTTTTGTTGGAAGGTGCATTGATATAAGATTAGTGCGAGTTGGTCGTGTGGTGTGCCTAATCGGACTTCAATTGAGATTATTTAACAAGATTTAAATTGTGGAAAAAAAATGTATCGTGGAGTGTTTGAAAAGTATTTTCTGCCTGTGGTGGCGTGTTGTAGTGTTGTTTGTTTGGTGGGCGCAGGCGCGGCGTACTACCAGCTGGGCTGGCTGGGGCTGGCGGAGCACTGGCTGCGCGGCGCGGCGGCGCTGGCCCCGCGGCGCGCCGACACGTGGCGGCGCCTGGCGCTGGTGCTGCGCGCGGCGGCCGAGCCGCTGGCCGCGGCCGACGCCGCCGCCGCCGCGCTGGCGCTCATGCCGCACGAGCCCGCGCTGCCGCCGCCGCTCTGATCGCGCCCGGACCTCACGCGCCACCCTGCACTAACTCTTCTGTCGATTCATCCATATTATTGTTGTTGCCGTGATTTCAAACTACAATATTTAGTAGATCCATCTACCTCATGTTATTGCCACAACAACATGCTGCACTATTACTGAAGAGTATCGTTTAAAGAAGCGTTATTCGAATAATTTTACAAGAAATACTCCATTAGTTCACTGCTCCATGTTTGCAAAACAATAAAAACTATATAGAACGATAATAATCAGGTCGAAACTAGCTAAAACTTCAGTTTTAGTATTAAACTAAACCAGTTTTAATGAAAACTCGAGATACATGTAGTACTGCCACCGAAATATCTTTACGTTAAATATGCACCATGTGACCCTATACAGATAAAGAAGATTCAAAGTAATATTTATATAAAAAAGTAAATACAGAAAAATCCTAAATAAAAATATATTTATCGATAAAAAATATTACGCCATAAAGCAGTTATATTTATATAAATAATTCAGTAAGATTATATCAAAGTATTATCTTCACAATAGAAGTTCTTGAACGCTGTCCTAGTTCTAAATTATAATCAAATGTAGAAATAATGAATGAATAGTGGATAGTCTCTCGTGGGTAACAAAACTGCCGACATAGTACTTATATTATTATGATATACTACTTCGTGTTCAAGTACATTGTATAATCTTCGAATGCTACAACGAATCGTGTCTATTCGTAACGATGTTGTCACCTGACATGACATCTTTAATTTGTATTCTTTGGTGTGTGTAATAGTCTGTCGAGATAATAGAACATATTCCCAAATGCGTTACATTATGTGGACAGATAAATATTTAAATGTGTTGCGGACTTCACAGTATAAAAATTATTCAAAAAATATCACTAACATTAAAAATATATGACATCGATAAATCATTCAAAAATTATGACAAAATACCCAAAAAAAAAAATCAGATATAAAAGTGTAAAGCACTAAATTGGAACAAGGTAGGAAATAAAACAATAAACGTAGCGAATAATATAGGCATAATGTAGTGCTGTGCTGATGTAGTCGGTGTTGCCAGTGTAACTATATATACGTAGCTATCTATATTCAAGTAGTACCTACTACCCTACGACTGACTACTGTTTAGGTAGCCTCGGAATTGATGTAGGCTCATGGACTCTACCACTACGTCGAAGAGTGATATAATTGTGTGAGCGAGACAGCAAACTACATGGCGTATAGCAGTGGCTCTCTTCCTTCCTAAGAGGTAGTGGTAGGCCACTAGGTTTATTATACATCGTGATATTTAACTATGGTCATCATAACAAACATTTAAAATCAAATCATTCACAGCCAGATGGCGTTTAAAGCAATTCTTCTTTTGTCTTTTTGCTCCTACACATACGAAATTGTTTCATATGATTTTCAAATAAGCTAATGCGTGGCTTAGCATTTTTAACGCTGAGAGAATTACTGTAGATATTATTATTCTGTTTGTATAAATGTATATATTTTACGATATCTGTCTCAATCCAAAATACTTATCTTGTGTTGATTCAATCTGTATAAAGTTTGTATATTGCAATTTTCTTTACTGTATTTAATACATCTATGTTTTCACGCCCATAAGTCACGATGTACAATATACCATTAAAGTTTCTCTCTTCTAAAGTATAATGACAACTGGTGGGGGTGGGGAGGGGATACGTTTATCACGTACGTTAGATACGAACAGTAAACTGTTACTAACCTATTAGACAATACATCTCCCTTTGTAGGTGTAAACTGACGGTTGTTGGGCTCATCTCACATTCATCTTCGTACTAACATATGGTTGTTAAGCGTACATTGATTTTTGTGTAAATGGAATAAGTTTGATTTTAGTAAATCGTTGCAATTTGCGGTGTTTAAAAAGGTTTAGCGAGAATTTAACGAGACTACATATTTTGTGGGCTTCAATAATAATAAAATACAATTTACTCATACTGAAGAGTTCGGATATTAATGAATGTTTCCTATCAGTAACAGATCGGTACAGCGAAGATGTGTGAGTGTGCTGTGTTCACGTGACCCCTGTGTGTACGTGTGTGTGTGTACTAGGTTTAATATCAATGCGTTCGATCGTAAAGATTCGTGTTACTATGCATTTTCTTTTAGAGCATTTAAACATAGCTGAACTGTCATATACAGATATGTAATTATTATTAAAAGGTAACTGAAGTCTATTACGTGTATGTTCCTACGATCAAAATGAGGTTCCTAAGTCAAAATCCAACAAAATATAATACTAATGTTTAAATGTTCTAAAGTTTTCGAGTCCCGTCCAATGGTTTCATATATTTGATTGTGTCTTGCATGTATGTTAGCCATACTTATATTTGCGGGAGTTACCTTCTTATTTAGCTAGATTATCATCATTTAAATTAATCGGAATATATCGTCAAGTGATTTTTAGCTTAAATATTGTTAATACTTTAAAATATTTTATTAATATTGCTGTTATAAGTATGGTTTAGGCGATTAAATTATTTACTATAACGAATAGACCAATTTGAGGAATATTTTTGCACCGTGTATCCGTGCTATTATTCTGACTTATTTAAATAAAAAAAATCCTTCGATTTTTTAAGTCTTAATGCATGGTGTATAATGTTTATTAGGTATATTACTTCTTAATATCAGAGTATTCGATAGTCGGCAAATGTTGGCTCACTTATTAGCTAAATCCTACAATATCACAAGTTTTCATATTGTATCATAGAACAAATATTTGGCAAACATTTGCCGCCAAAGAATACGGCTTATCAAGCTTCATCGCTCATTTCCACGTTAGCTAAGACTTTTGATTCATCGCCATTTATTAATAAGTATTGCGCATATCAGTATAAACTATTTTACTTTAGTACGCCTGGATAGATTTAATTGTTGCTAGTCCTTGTCACATTGTTTGCGCTCTGTCGCTACATAGTGTAAATAACATAGACTACAGAAATATACCCTGAGCAGAATATTTGTGACAGTCAGGTCAAGGTGTTGGTTCATCGGTCGGCCAATATGGTATTGATGTTCTTCAGCCAACATTGGACCAAGCAGCCAGCTTGTGATTCAAGATGAATTGTTTATTTCAAGCAATGTCTTAATGCTTTTGTGTTTAATTTAGATTTTAATTACATAGAAATCTCGCTTACAATTTCAAAAAGTAAATAATACCTATGTTTTCTACCATTTTGGCATACATAATCTATGACTTTTTGATGCCAGTGTTGTACAACACAATCGAATACCGTTTTTGGGTTAAGGCTTAATAACGTTAGCGAATTTGGTAGAGCAGGTTGGTATAGGAGTGTGTATCGTTTACACTATGTTTATATAGAGGTAATATAGGTTGTAAGTGGAGTGGGAGTGTGGTAGGAGTGTGGTGGCGGACGGGTGTCAGTGTGGTGTTAGCGTGGTGGTAGGACCAGTGTGCTGTACGTATTACATAAGTTTGGGGGCAAGCGGTGCGAAATGATGTTTTTAATGATAAAAATAATAGTTGATTAAGTCAACGCTACTGTCTTAAACTATGAAAACAATCCTATTCTAACATGTATTAACAGAAAAATAAAGGTAATATAAAAAGAGGGAAATACCTGAGCTTCTTTAGGAAAAGGAAGAAAATGTTTAAAATTATTCTCCTACACTTCGTATTGTAGCTCAAGTGATAACCCTTTGAACGTATAATTTCATGGTATCAACCGTGTAGTTATTGCGCCGCGTAACAAGGTAAACCCTGAAAATAACATAATGCCGCTATTAGCCGCTCGTAACTGAGTCGTAACCGCTCGATAATTAGCTAGCAGCGTCAGTAGGTACAACTACCTATACATATACTTTACAAGACAACTTTTCGCATCGATTGTATGATATTTAAAATAGTAACTAACATTCAGCGATTGTGACCTGAAATAATCTTTAAGGCATTAGAATCGAATATTTTTGATCCTTCCAAAATATTCGTCTTTTAATCGAGTAATCGATAAACATGTATATCGATTTTACCAAAATATTTATAAATCTTTGGTCGTGGTCTTGTGATTAAATCCTGTCAATAATTTGTGTCGCGTTTATAGTAGGTGTGTGTAGTGTTCTCGAGTGTAACGTAGACATTGGAGTGCCAATGTGTGTGTAAATACCGACGTAACTGTATTCTTATGTTTGTATTATAAAGCGTTCAATCTGTCGACATATGCAACTTTTAATTTGTATTCGATTATTTTCTTGTGTATATAACTGTAAACAGTTGTAATATATTAATGTTATTAAATAATTGCGCAGGTTGAGCCTAATTTTGTATCAAAAGTCAAGAATTTTAATCAGCGTTTGTTATCCTAAACAAGCTTAGATAGCGAAATAATTAATCTTATACATACCTGTGAGGATTATTTAGACAAAGCAAAATAAATTTGTTTAGACAATAGATTAAAAGACAATGTTTTCCAGCCGCTAGGGCTAGGATTCTGAGCGTATATTTTTGCTTGTTCGTCAACATATCGATATTCATAAACAATGTGTTGTGGTGCTTCAAATCGCCTCGGTTGTGATCAGACTGTGCAGTCGGCTACAGAAGTGCTCTCAAGTTAATAAAACCCACTATTTTATTAATCATGTGTCTTCTGATCAACATTGTGTTACTTTAGCCAATATACCTGTTATATTCTGACTTCTCTTAAGCTTTGTTATAATTCTTGTAATGTTTATAAAATAATGCCGTAACCATGTTATGTCGTGAAACGCTTTTGTAGCTGCCTGTACCACTCTAAGGATCTATTTTATGCAATTTGTTGAAATGTAGCACTCTGTTATTATGTAAGTGAAGGCATATATAAATGTATATTTTAGCACACGATGCAGTAACTCGGCAATTGTTAAACGTGAGTCAATGTCGCGACTGCATCATGTGTCCAATGTATGTTGTTCCATTCAATCAAAACTTTCTCGTGTGCGGGTTCCGAGAGTTTCTACTACCACGAAACTGTAGGAATCTGTGTCGAGAAATCTTCCAAATAACGCCATCTATGAAAAGTGATAGGTATGTGTCAGTGTTGTCTAATTCTACCCCTTCCTAGTGTTCACTAATCGTTATAAAGGCAAGTGGTCGAGGCGCAGCCCGCGCGCCGCCGGCCGGAACTCTCATCATATGAATATTGTATAGTATAACCCTGTAATCTAAAGACCAATGTAATATTTATTGTCGGTCGTTGTAGTTTAAATAAAACGATATTATTGTATTGTATTTCAGATGTTTTCTATCGTGACTGTATCGATCAGTAGCTAGCCGCGTCGGTCCCGCACTAGTTTCCGTAGGGTCCGCCGCAGGTGTCGCTAGTGAGCCGGGCCGGCCCGCGCCCGCCGCCCGCGACCTGTGTATATAACTCGATGTATACATATTATATATAAATACGTTTATAAACCTGTTGTGCTCTTGTGTACTTTACTACGTTGTAGATGTTGTTCTTGGCATTCGATGTTGACTGTATATAAAACGTTTAAGGATATTAAAAAAATAATAATTATTATGTTACATAATTATGTGTTTTATTTAAATTTTCCCGATGACACGTGTTGGGCTTAGCACCAATGTTACTTGTGTGTGCATTTTAAATGATGCTACACAAACAAGTGTGTAACGTTTATTCTCGAGTAAGTATTTGATAAATTGTTAAATTGTAGTTTTAGGTATAGTCGTACATCTCGACAACGGGCGCAACTATTGTGACGTTCCGTGCTTAGTTGGATAAGGTATTGCTGCAGCATCCAGCATTTTCCTCTAGATAATTGAATCCAATAATGAGTTGTGACCAAACTTGGATCACTCTTATAAGCTGTCATCACTTGATCAAAGATTTCTTGTTATCAATACTATTTTATCGGGTCAGACTTTTGCCGAGACAGGTGTATGTTTACTGAAACAGTTTTAAAAGAATGACCTGCTTCTGAAGTGCTGTAACTAAAAACTATTTTGAAGAGGACTTCACGTTTATCGTATATCTATATAGACCTTTTCTCTACTGTGTACCTACATAATGACGACAGCCGCTGTCTTCGACATGACAGTACACGTTACCTTCATTCGATTTCTTGTTTACTGCCGACTAATAGTCCTTATTTCAACATAAAATTTTACAGTTGCAGTCATTTCGAACTATGTTATATTAGTGGTAACTTAACCTGAAGCTTGGATATCTGTCATTGTAGTTTATTGCTGTTCTTATGTTTACGTATGACCGCGGATCTGTCCGGAGCAGTCCGGACCAGTTGGAGGTTCAGGAAATGCAGCGCGACTGCTTGAAGTGTGTGGGCTGGACTTGAGGCAACGCGATGATAGACGAGTTGGATCTGGAGACGATCCTGGGCGAGCTTGGGGACTTCAAGCGCTACCAGATATACGTGTTCCTGTACCTGGCTGTCACTATCATCGTCAGCGCCGTCTACAACTGTCAGTACGTGTTCGCAGCCGGACAGGTCGACTACAGGTCAGATAAAAGTGGATGTATATAACAAAGTAAAGATTTAATCCATCCATTTCGTTTCTGAACGTTCTGAGCTCGACCTTGGAAGATCTGTTTGATGACCGTGAGAGCTAGTGCGAGTTGCGCGGGGCTCGGGCTTACGAATGGAATAAACCGACTTCCTTATTCAACAGTCAGACTGCAAAACAGCACTAGGATTTAGAATTCGCCATTACATTTTTAGATGCCGAGTGCCGGTGTGCGAGTCAACTCCAGAAAAATTCGAAACGAACGGTTGGGGAAAGTTTGCTTTACCTGCCCCTGGTCCGCTCGGGTCCGAATGTTTCCGCCACCGCGTGGTCGGCAAGACTTGCGATGCTGCTAGCTTCACCAATGATACCGAAGCTTGTTACTCATGGGTCTACGAAAACCATGATACTATAGTTGCTGAGGCAAGTTAACTGTCTATAAAGATTAAGAACCTATTAGTAAAGCTCAGAAGAGAAGAGATTGTAAACTATTATAAAATCAACTCGGGAATCTTCTACAATTAGGTATATATTTTGTAGAACGTACGATCAATAGCTGCCAAGGTAACGGCCGTGCAGTGGCGTGAAAAGAACTATTTGACATCCCGAGTAACTGATAGAATTTAAGTAGGCATTTATTAAGTTAGGAACTATTGGAAATGGAGCTTTGTTGATGTGAATGGATGATTGGTTCGACTCCATTTAGTAATGTGGCGAATGTATCGCGTTTAGTTTGATATGGCGTGCGAGGAGTGGCGGCGGACGCTGGTGGGGACGGTGCACGGCGCGGGCGTGTTCGCCGCCATGCCCGCCACCGCCTTCGTGTCTGATATGTAAGTACATTCCTAGTACGTAGTTGGAATTTTATTTTATACAAAAAATCAGGTCAGATGATCGGGTAAACATTTTAATTGCCTATCCCTAGAAAACATATACTTTAAAACCAATTAGTTAGATATATTGTGGTATACCTATTTACTTTTCCATTTTGGACAATATTTTAAGATGGCCAAGAATCGCGCCTATGATAACTTATGTGTCTCAGATTCGGTCGCAAGCACGCCCTGGTGGGCACGTCGCTGGCTCCGGCAATCTTCGGCGTGCTGCGCGGCTACTGCAACAACTACATCGTGTATCTGGTGCTGGAGTTCCTCGAGGCTTTCGTCGGCGCCGGCACATACACCACCGCGTTTATTTTGGGTCCGTATTTCCTAAAGTAACAAGTCCATTTACGTAATGGTATCTGAAAACATTAAAATAAGTAGGTACATAAGTTCATATTATCCAGCACTCGTTTGTTTTTTTTTCTATTACTATGCTATTGTTCCAGCTCTGGAGATAGTGGATCTTAAGATGCGGGTGCTTGTTGGCAATTTAATGTCAAGCATGTTCGCTCTCGGCCAGTTTTTGTCTGCTGTGGCCGCATGGTGTTGGCCCTTCTGGAGAACTTACACTATCATCATTTTCTATCCATCGTTTTTGTTTGTATTCTATTATTTATTTGTAGACGAAAGTATGCGGTGGCTATTAAGCCACGGAAAAAAGCAACAAGCTGTGAATATTATTTTCAAAGCCGCAAGAATGAATAATATTCAGCTATCACCTAAAGCTCTCAGCATGTTGGTTGATCATAAACAGACCGTAGCCAGTCAGACGAGGCTCCCTAGGAGAGTGCTTAGGAGGACAGTGCGCGTGCGCGTGAAGCAGCCGTCCCTGTGTAGCCAGGTGCTGCACTCGAAGACCATCATGTACCGGCTGTGCGTGTGCTCGTTCTGGTGGGTGTCCGCCACTTTGATCTACTACGGGCTATCCATTAATTCAGTGTCGCTCGGCGGCAATAAGTACTTCAACTTCATGCTCATGTCCGCCGTAGAGATCCCCGGCTTCATCCTCAGCGTCATGACGCTTGATAGATTTGGCAGGAAGAGCTCTCTTATGACCTCCTTTTTCTTGTGCGGTATATCGCTTCTTGCTCAGCTGTTGACTACCGACGGTGAGATTTTTTTTAATTATAAATTTCCATTATTAATTTTTAATTTTAATTTATAATATTTTGAGATCACTCTATTTTTAATTTTTCTAAAGTTTTTTTAAGGTGGTGGTCTAGTTGACTGAAAATGTTTTAATTTTAGCACAAGTAACGATGGCGCTGGCGCTGGGTGCTAAGATGATGATCAGTATGATCTTCTGCTCGATTTACATCTACACGATCGAGTTGTTCCCGACGACGGCGCGCCACAGACTCATGGGCATCTGCTCCATGACCGGCCGCATCGGCGCCATGGTCGCGCCGCAGACGCCGCTCTTGGTATTCTCTATTCATCATTCTGGCTTTATTCATAACGATTAAATTTATAAAATGTGCTTTTTATGAGGGTTTGCTTGCACACACAGATGCGCTACCAGAAGTCACTTCCGTTCCTGATGTTCGGCGTGCTGGCGGGCACGGCAGGCATGCTGATGCTGCTGACGCCGGAGACGCTGCACCTGAAGCTGCCCGACACGGTGGCGCAGGCGGAGAACATGGCCGCGCCGCGTACCACCAGGCAGACTGACATCATCAGGGACTTGGAGACCAAGCTTTAATAACCTGTGTAGAACGGCAATGCTTGACTGACCTACCACAAGAAGGTTTTAGAGGCCGAAGAAACACTCTGACAATTGTGAAGGATTCGTAACAGAACCTGATTTCAAGGTTTCATTCAGGTTCATGAGTTTACTGAAAACTTTCTTGATTCAAAGGACAGATTTTTATATAGGTGCAATTTATTTTTAATATGTCTAAGGTGAATTCGATGTAATATCTACAAATGATGGATTCGTAATCATGAATGTTATTATCAAATTTATATTGTTTTTATTTTTTTCATTTTAAATAATTATTCATAGATTGATCATTTTAATTATGTCACTATAATTCTGAGATCTTTGGAGTTCCTCATTTGTTTAGTCATAAGTCACTATAATTAATATTTAATTGCTATAAACCCATTTTCATCCTTCTGCTGGCCAAATATCACTTTCTCCTCTTTCCATATTTCCCAGTCTTCCATCTGGGACAGCAATTATTGTTTAACCAAATTGTAAAGTTATTTTGCGACCTAACAAGTGTGGCCATATCCCGCTTATTGAGACTTACTGTTTCAATTTTAGTTTTCTATTTTGAAAACCCAAATTTGATTAATATAAAGTGGTTCAGTAATTTTGACTTTAAACTTAGTAATTTATAAATGAGGTAGATATGAGGTATCTTACAATAATATCGCAACAAGGTTCATGAGGTGACAGCTATCGTCTTAAATTATTATCACTTCAATTAAATAAGGAAAGGACGTCATTTTTACGATTATAGGTATTCATTAATTGACTTATTAGCATTGCTTAAAAAACCAAACGCGAAGCATTTATTAATATCCACCTTTCTATCTTAAAGTGTATCCAAACTTTCAATAAACAATTGTGTTAAATACGTGTCGTACGTGTCAAAAATAACTTCTATGTTGCAGTCATTTGAGGTTCCATGATAATATTATGAGTAAGACACAAAATGATGAAGATTTTAATAAAAAAATTGACAAAGTAAGTGTATTTATTTCTTTAGCACTAAACTACCGAAATTCAAATGATAATGAGTTAAGCGTATCCGTCAATTTATTTATTTAAACAAACTTATAAACAGTTCGTTCTTGTAGCATCTTAAAGTGACAGATGCTAAACAAATACACTATGTTTACTTACCAGACTCACAGACACACGCGCTCCAAACTGTCTGCTAGCTACTGTCCGGCGTCCTGCCTTCGAGACGTTGCGCAAAAACAGCTGAGTGAATGTTCACTTTCACAGTTTCGCCGAAATATCCATACAGTTGAATTGACAATATTATTTAAGACATGTCATCTTGAAACTGAATTGTTAAACGCATTTTTTGCACATTTATTGACCTAATCGCATCATGATATATTCAGGATTACCACATGTTCGATAGTAGGTTACTTACGTGCTCCAATGAAAGATTAAGTTCCGATAAGGTGTAAGTCTGGCGATAGGCTCAGAGTGTGGAGTGCCGTGACATTGAGTACACCTGTGGTCTGCGTTAGTATCGCGATAAGTGGCGGCGTGTCTCAGCAGCCGGCCGCGCCACACGCTCGCAGTCCGCGGCGCTCGCGCGTCGTCGCCCCGCACCATGTCGGTCTCTGTGGACCTGGACGCCATCCTGCAGGAGCTGGGCCAGTTCGGCCGCTACCAGATCCGCAACTACTGCTGGATCCTTCTCACTATACTGTTCAGCGCTGTCTACAACAGTCAGTACATTTTTGCCGCCGGCGAAATTCCTTACAGGTAAGACTTTTTTTTGATGACACTGAAAAAAAATATCAAAAATAAAAAGTAAAAATCTGGTTTAATTTCATTTGGTAGGTAGCTGCGCTAAAATTGATTATTTTGATTATCTACGATGGTTAACTTAAAATTGTTTTGTCATAAACTTTTGGTTCGAAAATCAGCTGTTGTGCAAAACTCATTAATTGCGTATTACTTAAACAGATAAGTTATTTTGCCTCCTAAGTATGAGATATAGCTTAAGGTTTTTAATTATAAAGTAAGGTCAGTAGAAAGTGTCTGCGACATCAAACAAGTTACGTGTTGACTACATGTGGGTACCTACAGGTATTGCGGCTGCGTGCGTGATGCACTTTCTTACGCGTGTACCTAGATTAGACAGAATAGTGGCTTGATTGGAAAACTTTTTTAAGGCTGCTCTTTCGTAAAAAGCTTGAAAAAAGCGTGCAGATGAAACAGCTTTTCGTCGGCACTTACAGAGAATTTATAATATTTTTTTTATTGGCATCACATAACAAATAAAAAGATCCCCAAATCACCTCCAATTCGTAGAGATGAAACCATTTTACTGCTTTATTTTTAATAAAAGAACATTAGAAAAAAATCTACTGCTTTGCAATAAGGGGAGAGACCTTATCAGGCAGTTACGCTTCAGAAAAACAATTGCTTTTGGGGGGACCGGCTTAAACAAAGTTTTTTTTTCGCTTCGGTAGTATGTTATAAAAACGGTAGTATGTATTAAAAATAATTCATGACCATCAAATGGTTTATCCGCTCCTTTTGAAGTACATACAATTAGAAGGAAGGAAGAAGGAAGGTCTAGGGTATCAGCAACAAGGACAATAACATTAACATGAGTGGCATCACTCATACAGGTACTTGCGTGACGAGGCATTCGAGGAAAGGTCTTCGTTTAAGCTTAGTTCGGTACGTACATGCGTGCTGCTGACTCATAGTATTATTAAGTCAGGAAGGCAGAAGCGATTTTAATCAGATTGCTAAATCCACTTATTCACTACCATTACTTATAATATCTGATAACATAGGTGCTTAAGCACTAGTGTCAAAATATCGATTGATCATATTTTAGGTAACGTTTCACGTTCAACCTCCCACCACTCCCGTAAGATCCCTTTTTTTGTTTTATCACATTTACAGAGTGAACTAGCTGGGTAGTAGCGGGAATGTAAAATGTAGGACGATCGAGAAACTTAAAACACCAGGAATCTAGACTATTTAAATACGGTAGAGAGATAAAGCTAGTTTACCTGTTTTCTGATCTAAACCTTAGCAAAAAATTTTCTTTAAACAACTTTCTTTGAAGTAAGTGTCAAATCAGGAAGGAGGTTGTATTTGTTCGCGGGTCGCGGGAGATGTGAACTGTTATCATCACGGTACACTTGCGAGGCCGCGACGCGCGTCACTAGACGTAGACATTCAATCGCTACCCAATGCACCGGAACGGTTTTGTCAAGTCTGACAATTTGTGAACCTATTTAAATAATTTAATTATTTATACGTGTTCGAGTTTACAGAACTGGACAAGTTAAGGTACGTTTGATAGGTCGGTCCGTGGATAGGCGACCATTTACGTCATAACGAGTTTTGGGCAATTGGGTTGACGAGGTCAAATAAAATCCTCTAGATGTCGCTTTTTGCAAAACTCTCTGATCTAGCTACATCCGTTCGGTTCGGTGACTATATTTTCTGTTACCGTTCTGAAGAGATGTCTTCGAATAATTACGTATAATTTTGAAAAGGCCCCATAATATGTACCGTGCATAAAAATCCATTGTATTTTTTGATTTCGTAGATATGCGTAAGTACATGTCAGTTATAGAATATTAACTTAAGATTAACTGAAACGTAAAATTATTAATTAGAACAAAAAATGTCTTCTTTTTATACTAAATGAGACCTTGAAAGGTATAAACAATGTTTATAATGGTTTCAAGTCTCGTATTTTCGAATTATAATAAAATAATAATAAGTAATTACTGTATTTTTTCTTGTAAAGAAACCTGTATTATTCTCGTTCTGAAGTGTTTTTATTGAAGTCAAAACAGGGTCATTTGTTTCTTACCGTTATATTTATTGCACTAAAAGACAAAACAAAAATAAAATTATGAATACATCTCACAAAACTACCAAACATATATAAACTTCTTTTCCTTAAACAGAACTGCTACAGTGTTTTTTATTATTCACTTATATTTAAATAATATGTCTCTTCTCAAAATTATGTGAGACAAGGAAAGTCAAGCAGTAACGTGGATGTCACTTTACCAATAGGGATGACGACTGGGTATAAAAAGAAAAAATCTCATTAGTCCCTCACTTAGATAATTGAAAAGTATTAGACACGTATTTTTTTCTTTTTCAGAAAAACTAGAATTGACAAAGATTAACTGTTTTAAAGTTTAGGACAGGGGGCTTGTGACGTAACGATATGGTAAAATTTATACACAATCGTGACGTAACGCGTTAGTTTCATTCACTGTAATTTGGTCAATTTATGTTTGCGGGACAAATTAAAAAATACGTATCCATTATTTAACAAAAAACTACAAGAGGGACACTGCAAAAAAAAATTGTCGTCATCCCTATTACCACTGCACGCGCTTTGGGTTCGATTCCTGCATGGTAGGTAAATAATTCTGTAAACATCGGACGATTAGCCCTGTTATAGTAAGTTTCCTTATTCTGTATGTGTATTGAATGTTTGTGAGATGCAGAGCGGGATTCACAAAAGAAGTTTTTTTTTTAAATGGAATCCGTTATTCATTATATTTTAGTATTACGGGTTTCGAACCCTGAACCGAGGCTATAGGCTCGCCATACGATGTTCTGCCTGCCTTGACCACAATGCCGTAAGCCTTGTTTGTAGTGACCTAAGGATGCCATCACCATAAATCTACATATCTACATAGTTAATTTCACAATTAAAATAAGGAAGAAAACGCTTCCTTATTTTAATTATTGTGAATATAGAATTGACAATGTCTTCTTCATACCTTTCGACTTACAAACTCTACATATTACAAATAAATAGTTATTTAAAGAAAACACACCATAAAACGTATTTTAGCATTATTACTAAGTAGTATCTTAAAGATGATGTGCAACATTATATATACAAACTAAACTTTAATGTATTATGAAAAGGTGCTTCATAATATCTGTGTCACCTTTTGAAATGGCATAAGGATAAATAAAACATACAATATAAGCAATAAACATAAATAAAAGCACGATTTTCTAGCATTATGTTTACCATAATTTGCATTTCATTGTTTAAAGAACAGATTTTGTATTTACGGTTCCCTAATTAATAACTTAAGATGAATGTGCTCACACAAGCCGTGCTATGATCTGTATTGTTTGTACGGAACTAAAAAATATTTAGCCCCGGATCTCGCACCATGTAACGAGCTGCCCCAGCAAGTTAAATAGTGAGACAGATTTACCTTTTTTTATATTTTGTATATATTCCAAAAAGTTAATCGTTAACAAACTATTTCAATTTCGTCGTGCCCAAGTATTTGGTACAAACACACCCTCACATAAGTCAACCATTAAGTTTAAAAGCAAGAATGTTGCATTGTGGGAGGGAGAAGCTTCTATATGTCCTCTAGCCCATGGTCTCGCTTGCACAACAGTAACGAGATGTTGGTATAGCTCATGTTCTCCAGTCATGGTTACGCAGCGTGCCAGGTACTAATCCTAGCCCACAATAACCTGGTATCTTGCCATTATCACCTATTAGAAGGTAATCTCCGATATTGCGTGTGTGGACGGCTGCCTGAGGCGCGTGGTCGACGATTATTCTGCACACGATAATACTGATCAATAGATATTTTTTGTTGAAAAGCTATGGAGCTTATCACACTAAATCAATGAAGTCAATAAAATGTCTCAATAAAAAATTGGCGATAATATGAAATATCGGCCTGTCTTATTAATAATTATTAGTTAGATATTGCATATCAGGTAAGTTTATTTTAAACTAGCTGTTGCCCGCGACTTCGTCCCCGTGGGTAGAAGATATAAGTTATGATTTATGATTGCCCTGTTTTTTTCACATTTTTAATTGTATCTTCGCTCCTATTAGTCGCAGCATGATGGTTTATAGCCTAAAGCCTTCCTCGATGAATAGTCTATTCAACACAAAAATAATTTTACAATTTGGACCAGTAGTTCCTGAGATTAGCGCGTTCAAACAAACAAACAAACTCTTCAGCTTTATATATTAGTATAGATATGACGCTACACGCGTTCTTAGCACACGAATATTAATTCTCAGATATTAAAGCATATCAATTGGCTTTATCTAGTTTCTAGACAAACTACGTATCAATTAAAAAACCCCTGTGTAATTTAATGTTTGAGGAAATAAGTAATAAGTAATTTAAATCCTATTTATCTCTTACAGTATTCATACCGTGAAGATATCAGACCCCAGTGACCTATTGTAGGTAATATATAGGTAGTTGAGTATATCAACACCGTCATCCTGTGGAGAGATGCGCGGGCGCCGCGCCGCGTGCTCGCGTCATGCGTGCGTATACGCAACTCTGGTAGCCGCCCACGCGCTAATGTTGCTGTTTTGATAGCAGTATCATAGTAGGAGTACTACGACTTACGGGCATTTTATTCAATCAGCTCATGCCTAAGTACACTGACAATTAACTGGTCAGCAATTGGAACCCATTATTAAAAAATATATATGACTGGATTTATTTAGTCATTCTGAACTGCCAGAGTATGTTTGACAAAACACTTTTATTATTTTTATTTTCCCTTTTTAAATACGACTCCAAGACTAAAGAATGTCTCCCGGAGGGTTTTTACAAACATTCAAGTCGCATCCATAAAGACAATCAGACACAGGACAATAATTCGTGCGTGGATCACATATACGTTTTAACGAACGGGTATCGAAACCGCGATACCTCACTCACAGTTGCTTTAGCGTGAGACACACCATCTTAAAATGATTTTGTCAATTATCCGTTCTCCTAACTGAACTCTATTGAAATAGTATCAAGGTGCCCATTTTACTTTCCAACAATAACATTTTAGCATACTCAGGACATTAACAGTTGTGTGCGTGGGTTGCGCTGCGCTGGCTAACAAGCGCGTCCTGCCAGACAACAGTCTCAAGATGTGCTCCTCAATGGATTTAACAATGGATGAATTATGCACTGCGCAAGAGTTGGAATATACCAGGACATGTTTACCACTTATGACATTAAGGATGACTGATATACACGTAGGTGTCTGTTTGTAGAACATGACCCAAATAGTGGTTTGGTTAAGTGGGGTACAACTGGATTACTCTGGACTAAGCGGATGAAGGAAACTGCTGTATGAGACCTAAAGTATAATTTACGCAATAGAATGCGGGACTGTAATAATGAGCAGTACCCTCGGAAAATCTTTACTTATTCTATAACAAATAAATACTTCATGATCGTATTTATCGGGTTAGCCTGACTGGTTTAGTTTGACACACAACTCCTGAAATGAAATGAACCTGCGCTACGTCAACTTATGATTAAGGACTCCTGTTGCGCCTGGAATAAGTAGGGCTGTTCTGATAAATACGTGTGCCTTATTAAAACAATATACTTAAGTCCAATAATTAATTATAGCAGGATTATTCACAGTGTAGGTAATGTGTTTAAGCAGTCCTTTAGTTACTCTTAATAGTATCGACCTTCGATACACAAACGCTGATCATAGTATAACAATATCCTCGTATCATAGCAGGGTAATCGGCATTGCGGTGGACTTCGTAAATAATAGAGCTATTGTTCGCTAATATGGAGATTCTTAATGGACATTGAGCCACTTCTTATAAGGTAAGTAGCAAAGAGTTGATCGTTCTGAGAGTACCTACTTCTTTCATTCGTAATTTTAGGGTTCCATCGGGTAAAGCGGCACACACCCCTATTTCTAAGGCACTGCTGCCTGTCGTTCACCGCTACATGAACCGCGATAGCTAAACTGTTGAAATTGTTACAGCTAATCTATTAAAGCAGATTTCATCAAGTTTAGCTCAGTGTTTTTTGGTGAAAAACGCGGTACGTTTATGTTCTAATTTTTTAGCCACTTCGTGCGTTCGGTTATTTTCTGCCATTATTGATATCAAGCGATGTCTTTGATATGCTGCGGGTATACCTATTACAAGGATTATAAATGCATGGTCTTTTCCACTTCCGCAGCCGCAAGATCGCCTTTCCATTTTATTAGACAAGTCTGAATACTATATCATTGACTATTGTATACATAATTGTTTCACGTTCTTTTTATAATATCTACTTACAAGTTGTACGTGTACGTATTGTGCCGCGTAAATGTGTTGTGTGCATTTTTTATGGCTTTTGTTTTCGTTGAATCATTGACCTTAAGTGATGGTACCTACACTACACGTACACTTGGAAGGCCTTCACATATCTTATCAAACAGAAGCGTAAACTTTCCTTAAATGTGGTATTTTACTAAGCAGATTTATTGTAATCATGGGATAAGTAACCGGTTTTGAAAGACTTATCTTCATAGATACTTTTATCCTGACAGTTATATATGAGTGACATGTGTCAGCGGCCTACACTGGCTTTGGCTATTGCGTAATAAATAAATATCACATTTGATATACTTGAAATAACTGCGACTGCCACGCGTCACGATAATATTATGAGCCACGATTATGATTAGAACAAATGTTCCTAATCTTACTCTAATGTTATTGCTATTCAATACACAAGACATCAAGATTAGCGTCTCCTGTAAAAAAAAACCGTAGCTGTCTTTGCTTACACTTGACAGACAGCTCGGCCTCAGTTATAGGTAGCATAGATGGGGTTCCGT
Source organism: Trichoplusia ni (assembly GCF_003590095.1). Lineage (NCBI taxonomy): Eukaryota > Metazoa > Arthropoda > Insecta > Lepidoptera > Noctuidae > Trichoplusia > Trichoplusia ni. The sequence continues at coordinate 4,592,348 of NC_039504.1, forward strand.
TTTTGCCCTTTGGGTACAGAACCCCAAAAAACAAATGACAGAAACGAAATAAACGTCAAGAGTATTGAAATACCTTGAATTTTTATTGTTTAAGTTTTGATGGCTATTATCATTGGAGTTTAAGCACATATCTGATTTCCAGATGTGTAGTACCGGAATGCGACACGTCCCCCCCTCAGTTCGAGACGGGCGGGTGGGGCGCGTGGGCCCTGCCAGACGCCGGGGGGCGCTGCGCCCGGCTCGTGCCTCTGGACGGGGAGTGCTCCCCCAGCAGCTTCCACGTCAACGAGACGCAGGCCTGCGACCACTGGGTCTACGAGAACCAGAACACTATTGTGGCTGAGGTGAGTGATATATGATGAAGAGTTTTGTTTAAAAAAGAAAGGTAGTTCAGGTGTCAAGATGTATGGTCAATTATAGTACTCGCTGTTGCCAGCCGGCAGGCTTCAAAATGATCGCACAAGAACTTTAAATCGGGATGAAAACTATCGTATGCGTTATCCTCTGTGTTAGTAATCTGTTCAGCGGTTTTGCGTGAAAGGGGAACACACATCCATATATACAGGCTTTCGTGTTTATAATATTAGTAGGGTATTAGCAGGATAATAGGTATTAGATGGCTTAGGACAGACCAGTCTCGAGTAATATAGAAGAGGGCAGCATAATAATATTTTAGACAATCTCCTGTTTAAATTCTCTTTCGAAAAAAGGACCCGGTGTCTGATAACGCTATATCGCTGAAACCTATAGTATCGGAGTGTTCATGGTTCGATCACGTCCGTGTCACCCACTAATATTGAGTTTCATGACCGCGCCCTCGCGATCGCACTAATTATTAAAAGATAACGACTTTTTATCAGTTTCGTGTTCGCAATCAACAAGGTTTCTTACCCCTGCTACAGTCGCACACACCTGTGACACTTTTGCACTTATTCTAATAATGCAAAATTCGAGGGCGCCGTCTGGCGGAATTTATTTTTAGCAAATAACTAATGGGTATCGTAACTTTGTAAATGAAAGTACTTACATATAAATGTTCGTCTTTTTTGTTTTTTTTTGGCCTTATAATATATAATACCATAATAACAAGTAGTTTTCTAACATAACACTACGATCTTGGGTTTATGAATTGCGGCTCAGTGATTAATATCACGGTAAAGATTTTTGAATTTGCTACAATTTTGACTGTACAGATAAACGTGACGTGTTACGAGTTCGATCCCCGCTTAGGACAAACGTGTGTGAGTGTGTCACATATTATCTTGATCAGTTAGATTATACGTTGCAATTATTGATATTATTTTCCAATGGTATAAAAAATTGTACATGATCGATAAACTGATTATTTTGTTTGGGGTGGACGAAAAATATACCCTTTGTGTTAGCGACTGTACCAATGCCGTTGCATAAAATTCTGATAAATTCAAATTAAGTTGTTATCAGTATATTACATATCGTATCATGTTAATATCAACACGCAATAAATTATTTTAATATGCGAATATCGTGTGATGTTCATCATTCGGCTATTATCTTTAATTTCGCCTACACGATGTCTAATAAGGATGTGCCGGTGGATAACACTGAAGTGTTTTAATTAGGTGCTATAGGTAGTCCTCGTTGTTTCTACGTGAACTATACCTTAGTACTGTTGTAATATGATACATATTGGCATGAAACAGACGTCTGATATTACAGAGATAATTCTTAAACGTATTGATTAGAGAAAACAACTGAACAACGTCAGTTGTCAAAAAAGAATATCGTTCAAGGTTTCTTCTCGTGACACGAGTACGATTAAACATTGTCTAGTCTCTCAAGACAGATGATAACAATTAGACAAACCATTTAAAGTATTATTTAGCTTCTGCAGCTCATGGGCTTAGACTGTCTCTCGAGTCATTGTTTGCCTGTCTGAATGCCTCCCATAAATGATAAAAATAATAAAATGGAGAAAAGAATTAAAAGTCGCGTGTTTTAACTTATCGATAGGTATTTATCAGTTGGTAGCTAGTTTAAACTTGTTGGTGTTTTTAAATTTGTCACTTAATATTGGGAGTTTCTAAAACAACTATTAAATTAACAGTCAGTAGACACATGTCGGAAATATCTATATATTGGAAATATTTCTTGTTTCCAACCAAATAATGTTTATTGAAATATTGAGAGTAGTTTTCTAAAATCCCTGTTGCATGTCTCCTCAGTTCGACCTGGCGTGTGAGGAGTGGAAGCGCACGCTGGTGGGCACCATCCACGTCGCCGGCGTGTTCGCCACGCTGCCCATCACCGGCTTCATATCTGATACGTAAGTAGTAGAATACAAACCTCCATTTTGTTTTGAGGGGTGAATCACTAGTGCCTTCAACCCACGTCGAGGGGATATGTCGAGCTTCCACCGACTAAAAAACTCACCTTGTACTGCTTATGCTGTGGTCAGACTGCCCCAAGTCGTTTGGACTCCTTCTCGAGGGCTGGCTGTAAAGAACCCATGCCTCACTCCTCATAAGAACGGATGTACAGGACGCTGCACCCATCTCCATCTTGTCACTTAACTGACCGAGTGACAGGGTGCCTTCCCCGCCATCGCATCTGCAGGCCTTGCCTCACCGTGACTGTAGGTCATAAACTCAAGACATCTACCGTCACTACTGTTAGAGTTCTGGAGAAAGCGACACCTTGCTCTACACCCTGTATTGCGCTCACTCTACCTACATTTACCTAGCTTGAATTGCAAACAGTAAATTCCTAAATAAACGAAATAAATGAATAGGCTTTTTCCACTATTATATATCGTGCAAGAATTTATTTTCAAACATCTATTACAAATAACGTTTATCTGTAGTTAATGCTTTAAATGAATATTTATTTAGTGAAAAATTTATACTGATACTGGAATGTAGGTAAAAATTTTCAGACACAATAATAACACTGTACAAATACTAAGAAGTCAAAATAAATATTAGTTTCTTTTAATCTGTGGCTAATTGGCCTTGCTCTTGTCACAACTTTGTAACAAATATACATTGTTATTATCTTGAAGAGATATTGCGCATCAAAATGTAATCCTACTTAAGACTTAAGTGGCTAATGATTCTCTCTAATAAGCAACTGAAATGCTTTGTTGTCTAGAGAAAGAAATAACATAAAATATTCACCTATAGGCATTTTTTATCAATTTACTGCACGGATTGACGTGTCGCGGGTTCGATCCTCGAGTAGGACAATTCATTGTGATCCACGAATGATAGTTCTAAGTCTAAACAAAGGCTATCTGCTACTCGATTACAATTTAAACACAAATTGAGGATAGTTATAAAATATTTATTGAATATTGTGTACAGACGGCAGTCGTAACACCTGAATGTTTTAATTTAAATAAATGTTAGTAGTCGGTCTGGCTTGACGAGATAAATAATTGTTGTGCTATCAATAGAGCATGGTCTTACAATCATTATTATGGGTAATGACATCGATCGGTTGTGGTTTCGCAACAGCTATTTTACAGCTACTTGTCGATGACAGCCTGCAATCTTATATGAATCTATCTTAACATAAAATCTTGGTTACTTACGAGAGCTGTTTTTTTTTTAAACTAAAGTATATTCAATTTATGTTGCGACATAACACCCAGTCATCATCCACCTTTAACATCCAGTCTGAGCTAGCTACTTTTTTAGGACATCGTTCATTCTGATTTGAGGGCGTTCTACAACGTGCCGTTTTAAGGGTTGTGGCACAACTTAGGGAAGGATTATGGTCAGCAGTGGGCTTCGATAGGCTGAATTAATTGCTTGATAGAATTTAATGTACGCCTGGTTGGTAAAGGTACTTCTAAATGCCTTGTACGGCATAGTTTTTTCAAGTTTTTTCATGCTTTTGAGCTACGTGTTGTTGGTCTCTAGGTTCGGGCGCCGCACGGCTCTGGTGCTGACGTCAGTGGCGCCGGCGGTGGTGGGAGTGATCCGATCTTTCTCCACCTCCTACATCATGTACCTGTGCTTCGAGTTCCTCGAGGCTGTCGCCGGCGCCGGAGTCTATAGCACAGCCTTCATTCTTGGTATGCTTTAAATTGGTACTTTTTGATAACGTGAAATTATGCTGAAAGTATCTTTGCTTTGAACTAAGGTATATTTTGCTTGAAATTTTAACTAATTCAATCAATTCATTAAGTTTTAATGAATGATTTCAGCGCTCGAGATGGTGGGGCTAGACAAGCGAGTGCTGGGCGGCAACCTGATCTCCAGTACGTTCGCGCTCGGACAAGTGCTGACCGCCGGCGTGGCCTGGCTCATCCCCTACTGGAGGACTTACCTCGTCGTCATCTACGCTCCTTCTGTCCTCTTCATCTCCTACTACTGGCTCATAGAGGAAAGTGTGCGGTGGTTGCTCAGTGTAGGCAATAAAAAAGAAGCAGCGAGAATTATATTCAAAGTTGCTGCCATGAATAGGAAAAAACTCTCTGCTGAAACCATGAAGATGTTGGTTGAGGAACCCGAACCAACGAAACCTCAATTAAATGCACAGACTCCTGAGAAAACTGAACCCCAAAAATCCCTGTTCATGCAAGTTCTCAGATCTAAGACGTTGATGTTCCGCCTCTCGGTGTGCTCGTTCTGGTGGATCACTCTTACTTTTGTGTACTACGGACTGTCCATCAACTCGGTGTCGCTGTCAGGCAACGGCTACGTCAACTACATCCTGACATCACTGGTGGAGATCCCCGGCTACTGTCTCAGTGTGGTCACACTAGATCGCTTCGGGAGGAAGAGTTCCATCATGACTGCATTCATAATTTGTGGAGTTTCGTTAATAGCACTGCCGTTTGTACCAGAATGTAAGTCGACCGACATATTACTTTGAAATGATCAGATCCTAATTTATTAAAATATTTATGTAGATTATTTTACATTACAGCGTTGCCGTGGATGCAGACGACGCTGAACCTGATTGGCAAGCTGTGTATCAGCATGGCGTTCAGCAGTATCTACATCTACACGTCGGAGCTGTTCCCGACGCAGGCGCGGCACAGCCTGCTCGCCTTCTGCTCCATGATCGGCAGGATCGGGGCGCTGGTCGCACCGCAGACACCGCTACTGGTACCTTACTTTCATATACAATATCGATATCTAGGCACTGTGACATTCAATTTATTAATATCAAAACTAAACTTTACTCCACCAGGAAATGCGGCTTGGAATAACAAAAAAAGGCATCTTTATTTGATCTAATTCTTGATTGATCTCAGGCTTTTCACAACTTACAAGTAATTCGAAAAAAAAATTAACTGGAAAGCATATCTTTATACACAAAAGCATGTGAAACTAGTTTTCCAATTATACTTTGTATTAAGTGATCGGTCACATCAACAGATGGCGGTGATGGAGTCCCTCCCGTACCTGATCTTCGGCATCATGTCGGGCACGTCGGGCCTGCTGATGCTGCTGACGCCGGAGACGCTGCAGGCGCAGCTCCCAGACACCGTGGAGCAGGCCGAGCACATGAAGAAGTAACAGGAACTGCAGCAGCTGCCTACGATACTAACATTGTTCTCAAGTAGACTGCGGCAGTTCACGTGCCTGTGTTGTCTTATAAGTATAGGTTCGAATTAAATATACATAAGTAATTTAGTAAGAGTAAGAGATAAGTTTAACATATCATAGCACAAAATAAATAAGTTAGAGCCAATAGAACTGACAATAAATAACGGTTGTGACAAGTAAGCACAGTTAAATTAAACTTTTTATCAAATACTTTTCTAATAGAAAACAATTTTCTATCGATATGAAAGCTTTGGCGCTTTGGCGCGAGGGATGAACAGAGTAGTTATCTAAAATTAATAGATTATCTATTAGAAATAGTGGATTGGACGTAGTAGTAATTAATATTTAGATTATAGTGTCTTTAATTAGCTAAATGTCCTGTGATAGAAATAATAATTTATGTTACGTAAATATTTAAGTTTTATAACAAAAAAGACGTATTCTAGCATCGCAACACGCGCCAATTTGTTTTGGCGATGATAATCATATAATCAGTGAATAACAAAATATAAATGATCTTTTGTAATATTTTAATATACCTACAGGATTAAGTTTTTATTTCGCTTTTTTGATAATTTATATGTACATGACATACTCCTTTTAGATTCTTGGCGATGTCCGATATGAGTATTTATGCCGATGTCATTTAAATATGCATGTTTATGATCCCATTCATATAGTTAAGAAACGTGATTGAGATTAGTGAAGTATCGTCCGTATAACGTGCCCTTTAAGTCGTATAAGTTCGGCGATACAAGGCAAGTTCAACAAAAATCTTGGATCAAATAAAACTTTTTATCCATATGAAGTATTGAAACCGCTCCAGTGCTAGTCAGATTTGCAACACTGAAAGTTCCTTACGAATATGCTAGAGGAAAAGAAATTTATAATAGATATTGGTCAACCAGCCTACGGTTGCCTACGAAGATTATTGTTTTAGAAGAAGAGTTGTTGTTTGAAAAGCTCTTTAAAGTTCATATAAATATGAATTACATATGTAATTCAAATTATATAATTTATTAATGAAATGTAAACTGTAAGAATAAATCAAACTTCAATCAAGGTCTATTTAGGACGATTTTACGTGGCAACGAATTCGTTGCATTTCAAGAGATGCAAAACTTTATTATAATGTACACTTGTATTGACGTATAGTATTTTATTGATTTTTAGTATCAAGCTTTAGTGTGTATCGTGCGGAGTGTGTGAAATACAATTGTTAAATAATTATACATACTGTTGTAATGTTTTGAGTTTTCATTACGTAAGTTCCTACTCTACATTCTGGATACCTGCAATAAGATAAAGTTGCACACTAAGCCGAATAAATAATCTTTTTGCTAGTTACACGTCATGACAATGTTTGACTTTGCAAATCGTTAACCATCAGTCGTACATCCAACACCTCAATGTAGGAGTGAATGATTGCCAAACAAGGGTCATTTAAGTTTGATTGCAGAGTGCTATCATATCCAGCCAGATTGGTAAACAAAGCGTCCACTATGACTTTGTCACGGTGACTTTTAATAGTTTGAGATTGACAGAGATGATAACTCTCTGTGAACTCATGAGATTGAAAAGAAAAAGGCAGCCAAGATAATAATGGATGCACCCACTAAGTAGGGGCAGGCTACTACGTTTTTTTGTAATTCTTCGTCCTGCTAAAGTTATTTTGCAGAGGTTTTCTCAACTTCACTTTTCAATGGCAGAACAGTAAGTCTTTTTCTTGAGAGGAAGCTGGATGGCGTCTAATGACTTACTACAATAAGTTGAAGGTCGGCTATAAATACCTGGAAATACAAGGCATTTCTTCGTATGTATCTTAAATCTATTCGGCAATCTCCCGGTGGATAAAGATCTAGTGTCTTGGTATCTAAACACAACATGTGGCGTTTGTTCCCATTTTTTTCAGCTGTTTCTTTTCCTTTTTTCTTCTTCTAACTCTTCATCCCCGACCTTTCCATAACAATTATTTATTGATAACAGTAGATAAATATATTAGCATATCTGCCTTCCGGATTTCTCATGGATTCACAAATTCATTTTCCATGTCCAATCGAGATAGTTAGTGTTTACCTGATACGGTGATAATTATTAACTTATCACGTAAACAAACCCATGATTATCTCTTATATCTCTTGTTTAACCTTAGAAAGGCGTCCTTCATGTCAGAATATCCGGTAGTAGACTCCTATCTCATAAACCAGTTGAATGAGTGTTATCACTGACAATATTTATAATCCCGATTGATACCTGTTGATAACGACTCATCCTTGACAGGAGGGTGATCTCAGGGTTACTGAGACTACTTAACGGGTTTACTTTGAGGAGAACATGATATTAGAAGTTCTTTTCTAAGCTTCAATAAGCAAATTGTCGTAATAATCTTAGTAGCTGATAGATATTTGATCTGCTACATGTGAACTGGGATTCAGTTTAGATTTCCTTTCATTACAATGTGAGGTCCATTTACTAGATTTTTTGGTAAAACCTTCTTAGTTTTGTTCAGGAGTAGGCATGAAACCCAAAATATTTTGCCTGTCTCTAGCCATAAACCGTTTCGAACGGAAGACATTTCCCCATAACCTTGAGCAAATATTTTATCAAAATATTTATTTATCTATGAACCGTATTATTTATAATAAACGAATTAATTCTTGAAATTCCGTTTATCTTGATTGTTAATAGTATAAAGATAAAAAGATAGTAGATAGTTAAATTACATTTTACAGATTATGTATCGTAGGTATATTTGATTAGACTTATCTAAGTACATAAGCTTGCAAGTCACCATATCCTATTGAGAAATTCCTTTTCCTTTCGTACAGTTGATACCAGTTTAAATTAATCGTGTTCTCATTACACAACATTCTAGTCCACTGTCAATAGATGGCGTTAGTGGTATTATTGTTTTGTTTCAACGCAATGTGTACGTGAGAAAGGCGTAATGTGCGTATCTTATGTAGGTACCTAAAAAACAAATTAACTCTTATCTATTTTTATCAAAACGTAAGTTATAAACCATATCCTGTAAGCAGGAGTGGCGTCACCAGCACTTGACCACCACAGACTTAGTATATTGAGAACAAAGGAATAAATTAGAATTTTTTAATTGTCCTAATTCTATCAAAGAAGACGTATTTTACTGTAATTGTGAGAGTGCAAGTGGCAATATAACGAAGAATCTGCTTTTTATAACAGATTTCCTTTAGAAACGTACAACAATAAAATTAAATATTGTCGGAACTGCTTTTATTGCGCGAGCTATTGAAAATCCTCATGGACTTAAAAGAAAATGGGGCGAAGGGGTGTGCTGTCCCATCTAAATTGAAAAAAAAAATGCCTCTCTCTCCCATCTAAATTTACCAGCATACATCTCTGTTTCCTACAGTCGGGGCCTAAACGGGCGACGAACATAGGCCGGGCGCCTCCTTAACGGAACCAGTCTTGGTGGTGTGAAAAGTATTAGTAAGTTTTCTCCATAGCTAGAAGAAGGAAAAATTGGTATCACCATGCCCTGACCATGCAACAGCTGTTGCTCTTCAAGCGCCTTTTTGTAATTTTTTTAGGGTAACAACTATCTCTGAATAGGCTCTCAAGTTAGTTGAAATCGTTTTTATTTGTGGAAATTATTAAAAGCTCTGGATACCACCTCTGAGCACATCGCCACGGAAAAAAACCCATACCAAAACCACTTCCAAAATGCTGATTACTTTTTAAGACATGAGTTTCATATTTAGTCACGTGAACCACGCATAGGAATCCGAATAGAATGAGACATTATCGACAAAAATATATTATTTACTGAAACTAACTAAAGCTTGAATAACAGTTTCTTATAAAATCTATATATAAAAGTATGTGGATATAGCGTCTGTCCGCACACGAGGACATGACATAGCTTTACTTTGAATGCAGATGTTATTGTTTCTCTTTTACATTACTTACACTGTCGCTTGTTTAACTTGGGTATCATCATTCATTTTTCAATATTTACTAGAGTTTCCACAGCCCTACTTCAAACTAAGTAAGAGCGGACATATAAACTAAAAGGATATAATATATTGTCTGCACGTGTAGCCGAGTGGTTGAGGTCACCACGCCAAACCTACTGAGCGTTACGTGTCACGGGTTGTTCTGAGTCTGGGTGTGTTTGTGCACGTGATTTGTATTTTTGTAAAACGTCCCGCGACACAGGGATTTAATTCCTTACTGCTGGAGTAGCTTTCGAACAGAAGATTCCCGTCATACTTTTTCATCGTGACTCCTGTAAACAACCTGTTTCCGCATTCCTCATTGATGGAAGAGGCAAACGCCCTTTACTTAGTAGATAATGCAAGCTGATAAATACCTAGTCGATCAACATCAGGTCGGATCCTGACCGATATCTGTTGAATAACATAAAATGTTATCACATCATAGAAACTAGGTACAGGACACTCACAGCCGTTTTAGTTTATCTTTATCCTTCCCTTGGGCAATTAATACTTTAATATTTAGTATCAAGATTTATAAAAATATGGTATTTTTTCTCATGCACATATCGCGTCCGTTTGCCATTTTTTGGTACAAATTTGTTTCATTAATATGCACAATAACTATATTGTGAGTAATTGACTTCTTAAAAGAGAACTACTATAGGTATAGGTTAGTAAACTACTACTATAGGTTTGAACTACGTCCGTGTGTTTACAAACAAGAAGTGTCCGTAGTAGAAATTGTTAATGTATCATTGCACTTAACCGTACTTTGTCTGGCAATAACAATACTGGAAGTCTGGTTACCTACGAGGAGGGATGCCAGTCGTGCAGCGGTCGAGCCTGGAGGTGGACGTACGGCTGAGGGTTCAGGTCCCGGAGTCACAAAGGTAAATACCTGATACAAGTGTGATTGGTTCTGGTGATAAACTGATTACAATGCCGACTTCAAAAATCTTTAATCAGTGTTTGGGTGATCTTTTTGGGTTTAGTTTGATGAGTGGTTGAATGGTGTGGGCAAAAATATGATTTATCTGTGACTGGTTTGAATGATCACAGCCTCATATGAATAATCAATAAATACGATTTTCCGTCGTGGGGGCCTGGGCATGGGAGCTGTTGCGGTAAGGCTCGTTCCTTAAGAGCGCATCTGATTTAGCGGTCATTGATATTTCCATGGACTTGACCTGCCCAGCTTCTTGGCCACTTTTCCTGGCTCCTATCCAATGGGTACATAGTGTGAGGAAGATTACCCTTCTCTGGCTACGCCCTTTGTGCTGGGTTCAGTTCGCCTTTTGGCCTTGTAACTGGTAAGTCAACGAAAACGCTGTAGAGCACCTAGAACTGCTCAAGTTTTTTTTGAGTTGAAGCTTTGTGCTTGTTGAGGCTTTTCTGTTTTCCATACAAAGCGGCAAATCTTCTGAACAATATCCTGAACTGTGTCGTGGTTAGTAGTACTTTAAAACTGCTCTGCAATTTATTAGAACAATATTACTAATATAAATAGAGTTTTTAAAATGGAATCGTAAAAACCAAATCCATGTCGGGATGACAAGGACGCGCGGCGAAAACGAGCGCCTTGTCATGTCGAATAAGAGCAGAGAGTCGGTGAAGCTTAGCTAAGCATACATCAGTAGGATAGGAAACAAGATTACAAGTAAAATGAACAGTAGCACAGTAGTAGTTAGTTCAACTTGAAACATGTAAGCAAGAGACAGTTGAATCGGTCGCGTGCTGTCGCGAGCGGGCGCGGGTCACTCGTAATAACAAAACACTATCCCTCATCTACTACAGGCCCATATTATATCTATGACGTACTTCCATTCAGTTGTGTTATTTAAGCGGTACTGCACTTCGATACTAAATTGTGCATTATTTATGCAGCGTAAATTATGGCGGTTCGTAAATTACATTGCATATTTCATTCGGAGACAAATTATTATCTACAGATAAACGAAACAAACAAATATATTTTTAGTGCAGATTACAAAAGAAAGCATGGTTTTATTTTTAGATTTTGGAATTGTTTGTTAATTTCCCATGCTTGCTTACTTTCCTATTTCGACAGTTCAGATAGTCGAGTGGTTGAGGTACTCCCTGTCAAACATATTTAACGACTTGTCGCGGGTTCGATTCCCGTGTAGGAAAAATAAAATATACATTCAAAGTCGTTTGCATAAATTTTCACGCACTTTTCATTTTTATTAAATGATATTTAGGATAATTGACTAATTAATTAATATGAATACATCACAAATGATGATGACTCTAGTTTCACACAGTATAATTTGTAGTAAATGTAATAACAAAGAACGATGACTACTTACTAACTAACCAATTTGCAAAGAACACTTTGTTGGCTTGTGAAACATTTTATGAAAATCATTTTTCCAAAAACGGACTTTAACAATATTTGGAATTAAACGCAAAGTTTTATAAATAAAAGCCGTCAAACACAGTAAATAGCGATCTAAAGTGACACGAACTAGTTTTTCTCAGCATATGACGGTCGCTACTGGCCACGATAAGCTTATCTATAAATTAATATATTATTATAATCCTCTAACGATTATATTTGATAAGATTTCCTCTTGTTTCGTAGCAATGCTTTATAGTTCACTTCATCGGGGCGCGGAGCTCAAGTCAGCACGCCAGCCTGTCGCGGACACCAGGGGAAACAGACACTGCCCGAAATGGAGGACAAGAGGACCAGCGACGCGGGGGACGCCGGCAGGACTGGCGTCAAGGACCGCAAGGGCAGCGTGTTCGAGAAGAGCATCGACCTGGACTACGTGCTAGTGAACGAGATCGGCCAGTTCGGGAAGTACCAGATGGTGAACCTGCTGCTCGTGGCCATCCCGCTCGCCATGTCCGCCTTTATGAGCGAGTACATCTTCTCCGCCGCCGCTATACCGCACAGGTAAAACATTGTATTTTATACATTAGCATTGATGAAGTACGAACGATTACTGTTTTGCGACTCCTTATTTTTTATTATAATATTTAACTTTATCTGTTAATTGTAATTGCTTGCATCGTAAAACTTCAAGAACAATGAATTTGTGAGCTATTATAATCATCACTACAAAGTGTAGAACAAAGCCCATGCTTTATTTAGTAGAGAAAAATAGTCAGTCAGATTGTATTAACTGTCAAAATGTATTAACAATTTTTTACGCTTATTTATATATCAAAATAATATTCTACGCTAAAAAGTCTAGCACAGCATTTTAATTATCGTTTAATGTTGACTCGCTGTAACCATCTATTTGGTCGGAATTTATTGATTAAGAACGCTTATTTCGAATTTGTTTTTGTTACGATGCAGCGATGGTATGAATTCTTATCATAATAAAGTACGTTAAAGAATTACCTTAGCATAGTCATATTGTCATTGTACCCGTGCGAAGCCGGGGCGGGTGGCTAGTACTCCATAACTGTTATCAAAGTTTTTGTGAGTCGGCCTCGCAGCACTGCGTTTCACAAACATTAAATTCAGATCGCATCCGCGACAAATTTTAAATTATGGTGTTTACAGCAGAAACGCACTGTCTGTGGCACTGTGTGTCTAGTTAGACTGACTGCGGAGCCTCATTAATATGGTTCCGCTTTGGATACGGACCTGTAAAGACAATAAATAAATTAGTTAAATTGCACCTATTTCACCAGATGTCAGATCCCGGAGTGTGGAGAATACACAAAAGATCATTTGATAGACCCGTCGTGGTTACTCAACGCGGTGCCGGCGGCCGACAACGCGAACGGCTTCGACAGCTGCTCGCGGTTCACGAACACCGGCGTCAACGGCTCGCTGCAGTCGTGCCCCAGCAATCTGTTCACACCCCAACTGCAGGACTGCGACGGCTTCGTATATGCAAGGGACAACTCCGTCGTGTATGACGTCAGTATTTTTGTTCTATTTTATGTTCTTAGATTCTAAATGGCATAAATTTTTGATGTAGGTACTCACAATTGATTTTCTTCCTTTAGTTTGATCTCGGGTGTCAAGACTGGCTCCGTGCCCTGGCCGGAACATTGAGCAGCGTGGGAACCCTACTTGTGCTACCCATAGCAGGTTTCGTGTCTGACAATTACGGGAGACGAGTGGCGCTGGTCATCAGTGTCGTGAACCTGGCCATCTTTGGTATCATCCGAGCCTTCTCCGTCAACTACCCCATGTATCTGACCCTACAGTTGCTGCAGACCACATTGGGCGCCGGGACTTTCAGTTCTTCTTATATTTTCGGTATGTCCAATAAAAAAACACATTAACAAATAATATGGGCTTTATGTGGTAAAGTTTTTTCTACAATTCTGATAATTCTTGCAGCTACTGAGTTCGTGGGCCCAAAGTACCGAGTATTGACAAGCGCTACCTGCTCTTCCATGTTTGCCGTCGGCCAGGTGATCCTCGGAGGAGTGGCGTGGTTGATCCAGCCCTGGAGATACATGATCTTGGCTCTACACATCCCTTGTTTCCTCATCATTGCCTATTACTGGATTTTAAATGAAAGCGTGAGGTGGCTTCTGTCTCAACAAAAATTTGACGAGGCAAAGATAGTACTGGAGAAGGTGGCCAAACGTAACGGCACTCAGATTAGTGAAAAGTCAATGAATGCTTTGTTGACTCCTCCGCCGAAGGTTGAAAGGGTAAGGTTTTTTTAAGTTTGGTTTTATTCAAATGATCATACGTATATTTTTTTGAGGGGAAGTGAGTTAATGGAAATGTTTTAATTCTAGGAGGAAGGCGCACCCGAGCCTCCCGGTGTGTTCGCCGCCATCTTTAAGTCTCCAGTACTGCTGCGTCGTGTCTGCACCACGCCCATCTGGTGGATCACCACCACCTTCGTGTACTACGGGCTGTCCATCAACGCCACCAGCCTGTCGGACACCATGTACCTGAACTACATCCTCACCTGCCTTATCGAGATCCCCGGCTTCTACACGGCCGTGCTCATCCTCGACAGGATCGGCAGGAAGGCCACGCTCTCCAGCGGGTTCCTCTTCAGCGCTGCCTGCAACATCGCCTTCGCATTCATTCCTGACGGTAAGCTTCTGTCCTTATTCTATTTATACGATACCAATGCTTGAAGACTTTTTAATTTTTTTAGTTTTACAGCTTAGTATGATAAAATCGGCGGCAGCCATTGTGTTTGTATTAACACGTATTTATACAAGTAAATAAATGAAAGATACCTACCGACGCATACAAAACACAATTGACGTTTATGTTTAAGTTTAAAGCGATATCGGGCTTCTATCAAAACTTTAATTTACATTAATCAACAGATTACGATTAATCTGTTGATTGATATAAATTGACATTTTTATTGCGATGCGGATAAATTAAGTCATCGGCACTTTCGTCAAGCATTGTATAAATCATTTAGTCCGATATGGTTTGTAAAATGAATGAAAAATAGCGAGTGCCATAGTCATGGTTTCATCACCCATTGACAAATGTCGAACACTGCTATTCTACACTGTTTCTTTGCTTCAATAGATGTTTCTGGAATGGCATGAAGTACAATAATGTAAAGTTTTAACAAATTAACCGTTTTCAGAGCTTCATTTCGTAAACCATTAGCAGTATGAAGTAAATATATTCATTGCAAAATTTAATTCATAGTGGATTTTACTATGACTTCATAGTAAAATTTAGTGATGATGAATTAGGTAGGTACAGAAGTAGAACTTGACCAAGAGATCAGTTGTGAAAAAAGTGAAGTGTGCTCTGAAAAACCCTAATTTAATCATATGTGACCTTAAACCTTCAAATTATTTTAATGATTTATTATTTCCCAAATACACGTGGTTGATTAGATAAGCGATTGATTACAGCAATGTTAGCATTTAATGCGACACCAAATAAAACGATGTAGTGGCACGTGACCGTTGCTAACCAGCAGCGTTAAAAAGTATCAAATATACGACCTCCGCACAAAGGTGTTCAATCCTTGTGTTATTACATGTGCGAGAGGGTGCCAGAACATATGGTTCGTCGGGCACAGTGGGTTTGGCGGGATGACTCTGATATCGGTACAGTCTTTATTAACTTTTCTTCATTAATTTATTTATTTCCTCTTCTTCATTTAACTAGACAAAAACTATCAAAATATGTTGAGGTCTAACATCAAATCTGTTCGTTTCTTAGACTACGCCACCCTGCGGCTGGTGATCTACCTGCTGGGCAAGTTCGGCATCTCGGTGGTGTTCACGTCGCTGTACCTGTACACCTCGGAGCTGTACCCTACGCAGTACCGCCACAGCCTGCTCGCCTTCTCCTCTATGATCGGGCGCATCGGTTCCATCACTGCTCCCCTCACTCCAGTACTTGTAAGTAATGTTGTGATAAGACAATACAAATGTTCCTTTTGAGTTCTGTAGAAGACGGCCATTTTTTACCCATGTTTTATTGAAATTTATCCTCACATTCTCACCATGATTCACAATTTAGTATGTCCAGCCAAATTAACATCCCCAACCAAAACTCTGTGCCAAATTTTCAGTAGCTGATGTTAATTTCTAACGTCAATGTGTTTCTAGATGGACTACTGGCAAGGCATCCCGTCCGTGATGTTCGGCGCAATGGGCATCCTGTCTGGTATCCTGGTGCTCACGCAGCCCGAGACCCTCGGCTGCAAGATGCCTGACACCCTCGAGGACGCAGAGGCCATCGGCAAACCAGAATCCAAGCTCAACACAAATTAAACCATATACTCTTGAAAATAATGACTACTTTACACTCGCTTGCGACCTTAAAAATATTAATAAGGTCGCTTTAGGATAACAGAAAAGATAAAGCTATTTGTAAATTGATTATTTATTTAAAATCTATAAAGTACAAATAGTGATGTAATTGAGTAGTACCTATCCTAATTTCCATACAATCATGTCGATTGGTTTAATGTGCTCTAGAAGGAGTTTCATTCACAAAGCGGTTGACTGCTACGTAGAGTTGGTTCTTAGTATTTCTTACTCGTGTGTATAAATAGATAGTAGAGAGAGAATACTCACTGAGCTACGTCCATATTTTGGGAATCCCTAATTACTAGCCATAAAATAAATGCTAGTTGAATAGTGAAATCAACAGATTTTGTGGAAATTGCGATAATAATTATCGTAATATCGAATTGAATCGATTATAATCGGCTTAAGTTGAATAATACATCAGCGAGGTTAGGTGCTATCTATATGTGTGTCCTGTGTTATTATTACTGCTCTCTTAGTTACGTAATGTACTCATTAATACCTAGTGGTAGGATCGTCACGATTGTTTGTTTATAATAAAAGACTCTATTGTATGTCCGACTTGTTATTTATGTTGTGTTCGTCTGAATATCTGCGGTTGTTCTAGTATCTGTGCCAGCACAGGAGCTATTGTGGTGCTCCGCAATTCGTTTAGGGTCGTTTACACTCTTGATCATTAAAGTTTAAACCATTTTAATATGGTTATCAAAATATATGAGTTTCTATAATGTCGACAACAGCACTTGAAGATTTCCTAATTTACTTACTTGATGTATTAACGTACTTAATAAGGTAGATAGAGATAAAAATCAAAATAAAACAACCACTATTTTGTATATAAATTATTATGAAGATTTACAAAATGATATGGAAACTGTACAAATAGTTTAGGATGAGAAAATCTAGACATCTTATTACAGTCAGTGCAAAATAAATCGGAGCTTCTAAAATTAGCTAAGTTTTGCAAAATAACAAAGAAGGTAAGATGAATATCGCCGCTTTATTTTGCGCCTGCTGTACTCCACACAGCGGCCGCGCGCCGCGTCGTGTGCCGATGATAACTGTATCACACACATGTACTGCTATCAGTGTAGTTACATTACCAGATGATTAATTATAAAAACAATAGGTTATCAGATCAAACTTAAGGCAAGAACATTGCGCAGCTCGTCCTATTAAAATTATTTAAATACTTTGTCTCATAAACCCGTCATTTGACGTACATTAATATGTTTACATAAAATATGCAAGTTATGCGCAGGTAGCATGATTGTGCCTTCTCATTTCTGCGTGTTAATGACTGTCAGATATGTTCATGAAAGAATAAATACAGATTTATTTGATGTGAAATGCTTATCAGTGCTTGAACTATAATACCTCTTGCTCGCATATTTAGCTTACGTTACACGAAATCACGCTTATAGCCAAGTCAAATAGAGTTTAGCAAAGAGTGGCAGGCCTACGCTAGTGTGAGTCCTATACACCCCGCCCGCGTAAATGCATCGCTTCTGGCTTCGCTCTACTACGCGTCACAAGCAATGGCCGAAGGACCGTGCCCTGTTCAAACACCCTACTTCCTCCCCGTACTGTAGAATGGATGTGGTACCTCGATTGAGAGTATTTTAAGACTGAGCCTGTTTTGTATAACAATGTCTGCACGATACAGCTGCTACACCTCTACAAGTATATGTTGTTAAAATTAAGAGGAAAAATAAAATAGAAAATATTTTGCATAAGTCACGATATATCAAATTAAAAAATGTTGTGGATTATAAAGATGTGGTACATGTAAGGTTGTTTCTGTCTGTACTTATTACAATTACATAACCGTAGACTACTCAGTTCACATATTACAATTAACTATGAAGCATGTTATAAAGGATTGGTAGAATAGAAATGAGGATGACGTCACAAGGGCTTGAGTCGACACGGATGCACGGATGAAATTCAATGAGATTAACAAAATACTTATAGAAATTGAGATTCTTATCATTACTAATGGGATGAGTTTTGTGTTCCAAATATTACAAAAGCCGTGAATGATTTAAGATGAGATGATGACATTTTTATTGAAAGTGTATGTTGATGCGATGAATATTTTTTTACAAAAATCATGAAATATCGCTTGGTACTGTGACAAATATTTGTCAAATGATTCAAGTGGGATAATTACGTAAAAAATAACAATCTTAATGAATGGGAAATATTACAAAAATATTATTAACATCTAAATGTTAGTTGATGATGAAAGCACAACGTAGGCTGAATATGTCTTTCTCATTGGCTTCGTATAAAATTGAGATCTTATCGTCGCGTCCAGTCGAAAAGGAACTAAGTCTAGCAATTAATTACAGGTACAGTATAAATATTATAATTATAACTTATTACGTTAGGATGATTATATTATACTGAGGCGGGCTATTGCCACATAAGACACGGTGTCAGCAAATTAATACAAATCTGTGTTGCTTCATTGTTCGTTACAGAATTAACCAGTCGCATAATTGTTGTCAAGACGATGTTTTTTTTATGATTTATAAATTTTATTCAATGCTTGCATGTATTTACTGTCACCGTTGCTCTATAAGGTAACTTTATCCTAACGGCTTCCAATAACCAAATATCACAAAAACCTTATTGCCTACATGATATCACACTAAGCTTAAACCTTTATAGAGTCCGTAATTAGGTAATACGAGTCCGACATCTTATAATACAAGACGATAGGTTCTATGAAAGTTTTTTTGAGATTCGGCTTGAACCAGTCGATCAGAAGAGATGACGTCACTACATGAGTCCTTGACAGTTGCGTTGCGCGTCACTCCTCACTATTATTTGTCGTTACTGTTATTATGAACTACACATCACTGAGCTTCTTTATCTTTGGTGAGGGTGACGGCGACCCTGGGCAGGTCGTCCCTGGTGACGTCCCCGGCGGGCTCGTCCTCGGGCTGGTGGTCGAGGTTCTCGGCGTCGAGCACGTCGTCGGGCAGCGCGGCGCGGCTCGTGTCCGGCAGCAGCAGCGCCAGCACCGCCGGGCCCAGCGCCACGATACCGAACACTATGCTCGGCAGACCAGACATGTACTTCTCCTACAATATAGATTTCATGTGAATATTTAAAAGCTTTCTTCAATACAGATTAATGACGAACGGTTGCAGAATTATTTCACAACTTATTATCTTACATCATTAGATAACATCGATCGCCGCGTAGAAACGGAAACCAGACGGTGAAATATTTAGCTGTAAGTACCTACAGCAAATGTTTTACAAAATTACAGATATGCATCCGCACATTATAACCATTTTTTTCATTACTTTTATGATGCCAATACTCAAGCAAACCATAAATCATGGGACACCACTTATTCGGGTTCTGTTAGCCCTGTAAGATTTTCGTGTACGAAACTTAAAGAGCGTTTGTTTACCAGCAGCGGCGCCTGCGGAGCCAGCACAGAGCCGAGGCGGCCGACAGTGTTGGCGATGTTGGTGAGCGAGTTGCGCGACGTGGTGGGGAACACCTCCATGGCCACCACATACATGGAGAACACGCCGTAGCTGCTGCACATCTTGCCCACCAGATAAAACAGCACCGACGCCCACCAGATCGCTGCAATTAGGAAATTAATACTTATTGTCTGAACGGTGTTTTAAATTAATTTTTAATTAACTTTATTGATGATCAGAGTGTACTTGTTATTGTAACAAAACAGAATAGTATTTAGAAATAGGTTTGTTGTATCAATTTTATTTTTATTTTGTGTTTATGTCCAAATTAGATAACGAGATGTTGAGAGCGCTTTCCTATAAATAATAAGGCAATCAAAATACTTACACTTGGGCACAAAGGCGGAGGAAATAAAGAATATACAGCACAAGGTGTAGGCGACACAGATGGGGGTCTTCCTGCCGAACCTCGTGAGTGTGAGCGCGGTGATGATCCTGGTGGGTACGGAGACCAGCAGCAGCGCAGAGAAGTTCAGGTACTTGTTGCCGGACACGCTGGTCGAGTTGATGATGGTGCCGTTGTAAACGAACGTGCAGCAGATGAAGCACGCCGCGATCAGCAGCACGCGCAGCAGGATCGTGCGCGAGCGGAGCACGGACAGCAGGTGGGGCTGCTCCGACTGGGATCTCTTCTCACCATCCTGAAAACCATATCGATTCGTCTGAGATACCTATGTATTACAGTAATAGTTAAAAATAGTTAGTAAAAGCCACGCTTAAATAATTTAATCGCTAGATAAGACTGATTGATCTTTCAGACATTACGTATTATAATTATCAACACCATTATCGTTAGTTTTGCGTATACAATATCTGTGTTTGGTTTATCTGCCGCTAGATAGGTATGGATCAAAGATCAGCAATCTACATGCAACCACGTATTCTATTCAAATTGTCTACTTTGTGTGGAGTTTGCTGAACCTTCACAGTGGAGGCTGATACAAAACCGTTATTTGAATGGGGCTCCATTACATCATTAATACAGAAATGTTATCGGTTAAAGATCCGGAACGGATGTTCATGACATTAAAAGCAATTCTCCATGAATTGCTTTTATGTCGATGAATGTTACATAGGACAATCGACAATATTAAGGACATTGGCCAATGTTAGAGGATATTTTTAAACGAGCTTTACTGTTTCTAGGTTAATCGTTTGCAAAATTAGATGAAATATCCTTACCTCATCATTCTTGCTGCTCTCTCCAGCTATAGTTTTTAACATTTGCTTGGCTTTGTTCGAGAGCTGTATATTATTGATCTTGGCGACTTTGTTCAGCACTCTGACGGCTTCATCATTCTTGTTGTGCGCCAGCAGCCACCTGACACCCTCGTCCACGAGGAAGATGTAGAAGACGACGACGAGCAGCGGCGCGTAGATGGCACGCATCATGTGGCGCCAGTAGGGGATCTTCCACGCGATCAGCCCGAAGAACGCGCTGCCGATGCTGGCCAGGATGTCCGAGATGCACGAGAACATCACGCGACGCTTCTGGCTCACGGTCTCTAAAGCTAAAAGATTAAGAAAAATGTTCATTATTCTGTTATATTCTTCGATTTCATTTTTAATAAAATGCAGAATAAAACCTATTAGAAAATTCAATTGCAAAAAAATGTTTCCGATTGCCCAGTACTCACATAGAACCATGGAGGCATTCCCGTAGCCGAGTGCGGTCTCGAGGAACTCGAAAACCAGCAGCATCCAGTAGTTGACGGAGAAGGACTTGATGAGGCCGGCCACGCCCACCACCAGCGGCGTGCCCACTATTATCACCTTACGACCGTATCTGAACACCAGACATGTTTTTCATTTATACCGATCACCAAGAAAGGTTATACTTATAAATAATTTCGTAGAATAATGATGGTGTTGGTGTAAAGTTGTGTGGCCTTCACTAATAGAAAACGGTGAGTGGGTGATCTTAGAGGCAAAAGAATGAAGTAATGAATGTGAGCAAAACACACAACAATATATAGTTTTGAATGTGGAGGAAATCTTAGTCACAAATCATTTATTTACAAAGAAAATAATAACTAATAAACTTTTGTTTTCACCTTTAAATAATTTACTGAAATGATGTTGCTGTTTCCAAACAATTTATTTTAGGACAATAGTAGTGCTTACATCCGAAACTAATGTGTATTTTGTTTCTTGTGCTTCCTGTAGACCTTGACCTTGCTTTACTTAAGCATTATTGTGAAAATTTATTTAAATAAGTACATTGCTAATTGTAGCATGTTGTATCTTTAATTTTCAACTTCTCTAGAAATTAGTCCAAACTACGAAGTTTGTTAAATCGTCTTGTGGGTGTATGGCATCATTAGATTAAAGCCCCGAGACGATCAAACGGGTTTGATTACACTCATACATAATATTGTTTTGACCATATGTTTGATTGATTGGGAGTTTTTAAGAAGAAGTTTCATATTTTGCTAATTAGTAAGTACCTACCTACGTTTTACTCAGGTGTGAGAGTTTTGGACAATTTCGTTTTAAGTAGCTACCATGAAAGTATCTGACATGCACATTTTCATTGCTTCGGCAGCTATTTCTGGTGACTTAGTACTTACTTGTCTGATATAAGTCCGGAGATAACAAATGAGAACACGAGTCCCAGGTTGTGGACGGTGCCGATGAGGGTCCGCTTCCACGGCTGACACCCGAGGTCGAACTATGAACAATGTGATCATACGCCATTATAATGTACAGGAAGAGCTAAGCTAGCATACGTGGTAGTAAGGGATAAATTAGGATATTAGCTGTTTATAAATGGGCTTTTTAAAATCAGATGCTCCAAACGATTTTCACGCAGCCGTTGATGCACCGTCCTACTTATTGCATGCACACGCCAGCCGGGGCTCTTATTGAAAGGTGAGGATCGTTTAAGGATTGTTTTGAGCATCGCCTTTTTTTCGGTCGCCCCCTATTGAAAAGAGAAAACGGTTTGTGTATCATTCATATTTTACTATGGTGAAATTATTTTGTTGTTTTATTTCTGTTATCCAGGTTAGGTACATGGTCCGGTTGGGTTACATCACCTAAGCTGTCTGGAGATTATCAGCACTTTCGATAAGTTTTTTTTTTATAATTAGTGTAATTTTCACAATATCAAATATTATCCCCAATCTTATCAATAAAGTGTATATTTAGAATATTTCGGCTAAGTACTAGCTGACGCAAGGACTTGTTATGGTTGCCGAGTATCGCAGCTAATCAAGTGTATTCAATTAACTCGACTGTTGAAACTAAACAGTTTTCTATGTGCGAAGATGTTAAATTACTCGAGGAAAATATATTTCATCTAGATTCATGACTTTTTACGACAGCAATAATTTTATATTAGTGATAAAAGAGGAAGTCATAAATTGTAGAGAAATACAATAATGAGCAAGTAAAATGTATGGCAACAAAATAACTGATTGTACACACATCGTGCCGGCACATACACAATTACATTAAGTAGTGTTTTGTCCGAGTAATGTGTTCCGAACAACAAGTCACCGTGATGTGTACGCGCATGACCGATGCCTATTGTGGATGACCACTTCAACTAGACGCTATTAACAAAAACAAACTGATTTTCTTTTTTGCTTACAACATAAAAACAACTCAAATGGCACAATGACCTGAACTATTATTACTTCGGAAGGTTAAGTCATGCAGCCTGCAGGCTTGCTGGAGTCTGACGTACTATTAGATACCAAATATGCCACTTTAATTTGTGCATAATTTTTACCACTAGCTACAACCACATTGAAATTCCAAGGATTATTATTAAGGGTTATAAAATCGCGCGCACTTTCCTGATTCAATGTATTTACCTTATGGTGATAGGTGAGTTTAATATAATTTCTGTGATTCAAATAGGAAATTGTGAAAAAAGATTGGAAATCGTTTTATGCTCGTGCAGATCACCAGTGTTGTCTTGTAGAGAAATGATAAATGATAGTGATCGTGTGTGGAGACAGCGCAGCAGCCGCTCATTACCGCTGAGCTCGGTACCGCGGCGGCATCCGCGCGCCCCCGTGCGTGACGCGGCCCTGAACCTGCGCGATCACCGTCATTTCACAGCGCACCGTAATCACCCAGTTATCATTATCACGTAAATAAACAACGTGCAATCGAAAAATCTGCGTAAATTATGGATGTATGCGCTTGAGGCTGTTGTAGAGTTTGGTGCGGTATTTCTTCCGGATCACTTGACCTGGTGCTGACCGGTATAATTTTTAATACTTATTAACCTATTTGGAATAAATGACTTTTGAATTCGAATTTTGACTTGGAAAAGGGGCTGTTATGTGTTTATTTAAGTATGCATACTACAATGATCGGGCATTCTTGACAAAATACCGCATTAGGGCAAATTTAAATCTGCGATAATTAGAATTTGAATCGCCAATCTTTAATATGCCGCGTAGAAACGAGAGCCATATGTAATCATGATTATCCACTTAAGGGACTTCTCAGCATTTTGTGTTATTTTATCACATACTTAATACCTATTTCGTTTGATCTGGATCCTGGCTATTAGCTCTCGTGTCGTCGTGACAATGCGAATCGTTTCCGATGGTCTAGACATGATGTGGTATCTTTTTAAGCACGTTTTTATTTTTAGGCATGCGTTTAACAAAACTTTGAATATTATATACTTTTTCAGAGATTTAAGCACAGCTTAAAAATGGGCGTTTTTCGTACCAAGAGACTGTAACTATTACGTGTATTGTACTAGTGTGTACTAGTATGTAAGAAGATGAAATGTATTTCTAGTGTGTTTTGGTATAGAATACTCACTTCAGCGACGATACTGTTGTAGTCTTCATAAATGACCTTCTCGCAGCGCTTGGTCTTGTTCCAGGAGAAGTTCTCCGGCGCACACGTGTATTGCTGGCTCAGCATGGAGCTGTTATGCGTGGCCTCGTCATAAGGCGTCATTCTATAGCAGGTGTTGGTTTCGTTCGTGAGCGCGTACGGCATCCACGACGCGTTGAACCGCGAGTCCAGTGCCTCGCACTCCGGGACCGCACATCTGGAATTAAATATATTATTCCAGGTGAATAACTTATATGCAGACGGAATAATTATGCATTTAAAGTAAGACTACTATTTTTGGTCATCATCATCATCATCATCATCATCATCATCATCATCATCATCATCATCATCAGCCTTTAGTTGTCCACTGCTGGACATAGGCCTCCTATGTGCGCCATAGCGCCCTGTCTTCAGCTTGCCGCATCCAGCATCCGCCTGCAGTCTTTCGCTAGTCGTCATCCCACCTGGCCAATGGGCGTCCTAAACGTCTGCCGAGTCGCGGTCTCCACTCAAGAACATTTTTTTTACATCCTTACTAATATTATAAATGTGAAAGTAACTCTGTCTGTTTGTCTGTCAGTCTGTTACGCTTTCACGTCTAAACCACTGAACCGATTTTAATGAAATTTGGTACATAGATAAAGTTGACCTTGAGAAAGAACATAGGATAGTTTTTATCCCGGACTTCTATTGGAAACGCGATATAACCGACCTCGACGTGGGCGAAGCCGCGGGCGAAAGGCTAGTAAATTTAATAAAAAGCAAAAGAATATGTAACAGCAAAGTTGTGCCGTGCTAAATAATATTTTTTGTTTAGGTACTTGTTAATTAATATAAACACAACAGATACTTAATGAACAACATCAAAAGCGAATACAAAACAAAGGTTCTCAGTAATTATTCTTCTTATAATCTGTGATCCAATTTCGGACCATTGAAAATTTAACACGAGTCATTTAACATTACATTTAATCATATTTAATTTTGGGTTTAGATAAATGGGGTGATGACAAAGGCTGTTTGCGGTGATGAATGATTGTATGTCAACAAGACTATAGCACAATACACTTGTGCCTGATTTAATTATTTGGCTAATGTTAATAGTAGCGAGTAACTTGAGTCACGGCTGTGAACATGTGTCGGTCAACGTCTCCGCCTGTTATGTTTGCAAGTAACGTGTCGCCGTGGTATTGTCATGGTAATTGGATGACTAGGAAACACAGATTACGCATCTACGAAAATATAGCTGAAGATTTAAGAAGCTGTTGTGTAGCATCACAAATATGTAAAAATGGCTTAAGTATTACCAGCTTATTCTAAGCCCACGACATTATTGGAAAGGTGGTTTTTTCTGCTAGAAAAGACTATCCTCCATTTTAATGTTGGTTTACTTAGGAGGCAACTTAACCGGCTTTAACATTGATTTCACCGAAAAACGAATTCTGTTCTTAAGAAGAATACAATTTCTCTCAAAAAAGAATTATATTAATCAATTCCCAAACTGCAAGCACACGTGAAACGTTATATAATTTTGGCTATAAACGATTTTATGTGCGAGATATGGCTCACTTTGAAGCAGTTTACATGTATAGATGAGGTACAGAAGATACACTAAAAAGACTTATACTATATTGTAGGTACACGTATATGCCACGGTATTCCTCCTAAACAGCTAGGCCGATAGCGATATTTTTAAGGAGATTGCACCCAAACGCTAAAGACGGAATTAGTAAAGCTCCGCTGTCTGTCCGTCACCATTCGGTATTTCATTAACTGTGTTAGCTAGCCAGTCGATATTTCATGGCTACGGCAAATACTAAAAAGTGAAGATCGAGAATAAGCAACGATTGCTACTGTTCTAAATTTGTTGATGGGTGGCAAAAGAATTTGAGGGAAATATTTTTTCGGTGTCGCAAGTATGAGAGTTATGAGAGTTATTTTTTTTTTAATAAATGCAGACAACATCACATACATTGTTCTGAACCCAAAGTAAGTTGCTGAAGCACTTGTGTTATGGAATTCAGATACAACGAAGGTACCACAAACACCCAGACCCGAGACAATGTAGAAATGTGAATTTTTACATTGACCCGACCGGGGATCGAACCCGGGACCTCAGAGCTGGCGACACCTTGAAACCGGTGCGTACGCCACTCGACCACGGAGGTCGTCATAATAAAGTATAAATCGCCATTGACCGGATATATTTTGGATGCGTTTGGATGATGTCGTAGCTAAGTCAGTTAGTAAGTTAGTATTGTGTGCAGGTATACCAGCAGTGTATGAAGAATTGCAACGCATTGCCATACACCGACACAAAAACGCGGATGACGTAGCACGGCGGTTCAGGTTTAGTCAGTAAAAGTCTGACGCTACCCATTTCCTCCCCCGAGGGAATGGGTGTCCACGAGGATACCCACGTCTTACCAAAAAAAAACAGGTATACCAGCAGTGGCATAAGCACGACGTCATTTCTATTTACGCCCGACGCTGCTGCTGCTATTTTACAAGTATATAAGTTAAGTTTAATGTACCTAGTGATAAAATGTGATATGTTAGTAATAGTTTTATGGTATTTTAAAAGTATAAATAATTATTTAATATCCAAGCAATAAAATAAAATACAACATACCTAATATATATTGCTCAATGTTATCGCAGTATATAGGAAATTTTAAAGCCATTTGTAATTAATATAGTTTATGTTGTACTAGCTGTTGACCGCGGACCTGCCCGCTAATTGAAAATGATGCTACGGGAACATAAAATCCCATGTGGTATTCTGGTAATCATCTACCTGAGCACCAAGTTTCATCTTAATCCGTTCAGAGGGTTTTGCATGAAAGAGGAACAAACACCCATACATACAAAGTTTCACTGTTCTAATATTAGAAGGATTTTATGCGAGTGAACCTTCTGGAGATTACTTGTATCGTGTCCACCTGCTCAGCTGAAGGTCGCACCAGATGTGTGTTGTATAATACGCTTTATTTATTGTTTTATTTTAACGACTACTTTGACACCTGTTCCTTTTTCGCACGCAATATTTGTGAATGAGTAAGTTGAATGCGAGGAACGACTCACATTTTTACAAGTGTTATTGTGACGATTATTTAAACAAAATATGAGCCAGTTTCTATTATTCATTAACAAAGACACAAGAGAAGCTTGTTAAAAGTTATTAAAGTTGTGTATATCTTTTTCTATTTGTTATATGTATTCATATTGATTTTATTTACTTAGTACTTACTTGCACCTGAGCTCTCGTCAGTAATGAATAGACATAAAAGAAAGTTTTGAAAAATCAATCGTCAATAAAATTTTAATAAAAGGACAAATATCAACTAATTTAGTAGTTTAGTGTTCACTTGTTAATAACTTCAATGTGTGTTCACTATTAATAATTTGTATGATACGAAATATCTCCATATTGAATAACCTGGTGCTTACAATGTTAAAATGTGATAAACAAACACACGTGAACAAACATTGTATACCTATTGATATAAATACATGATTTATAATCCATTAAATATTTAATATAATATTTAAAAAAGAAACAACAGTTACTGACAAAAAAGAAAAAGTAATTCGTCCAACAACCTTTTTGCTTTGAAATTATATCGTGATATTCTATTATAAATTGGTGTTTAAATAATCAAAGAAAGTAATATGATTTCATTAAACAGCGTCAATATTATTTAACATTAAACGATGGAGCAGTAGTGTTAGCAAGCTTTAGGTGTTACGCTCAATAAGTTGACGTAAGACGATTGTGCACCGTTTACATAAGTCTCCGGCAATAGGCTGTAACAGCGAACTCCAAGTTTCATAATGTTAAGTAAACTGTACCACACTTTCGAGAAGGTAAAACATCCAACACGATGTTTTCCTTCCTTCCCTTGCATCTTAATCTCTACCTATCGTAACAGATTGACATACGACTCTATAACATCTGAGTCATAAACATAGGTAACAGTAATATAGTGGACACTCTTAGGTAAACATTTATGTCTTCCAGTAGGTATTACCTAATAAAACAATATAGAAGGTTAAATATGCCCTTTGTGTAACTACTTTCTGCGGTTGTAAGTGTAAAAGCGATTGGAAATGGAAACTATTACGGAAGAAAAATATCAGTTGAGCCGATTTCTTAAAGGATAGAAAATAATGAAATATAGTTTGGTACAGAATGTAGGAAGAAGGAAATTCTTAGCTAAATGAGTAATATAACCGCAAGTGAGTGATCATGTCTCGTCACAGACACACCTGCGGGAAACAAGGATACTAAGACGAGGACGTCACAGGAAAATTGGAAATCAACTCTCATAGCGTCACTAACTCTTAACTTTCTTTCCTTCACAAACCTCTTTGCGAACTAATTCTCATGCTCATTTTTACCTAAGAAACTAACTACGGTTTTATTCACCCGCCACGAGACATGACTGCTTTTTTTAGCTTTGGGATAAGCTGTAAAGAAGCTATTACTTTTCCTTAACTTCTTCATTAGAAATTGAAATGAAACTACTTTTACGGATTTTATCGCGGTTTAATTTTTTATTTTAGTTCCAGACGTTTCGACACCTTTGCAGGTATCATGGTCACGGTCTGCCCCTCAAAAATTAAACCGCGATAAAATCCGTAAAAGTAGTTTTATTTCAATGTCTAACATTCGCGTTCTTCATTAGAAATTGTGCCCAAGCCTTAACATAAAGACTAATTTTATTTTCTTTCGATGTTTATGAGTGTCGGGATCCCACTAGTGTTTGGTATAAAGACTGACCTGAAATCGACTTCAGCGGCTGTGAAGACATAGTTGAAGTTGCACATGGCGAGGAACGAGTCTCGGAAGGCGAGCAGGAGCAGCAGCAGCAGCTGGTACTTGCCGAAGCTGCCCAGCTCGCTCAGGATGCCGTCCAGGTTGAACTGGCTCTCCTTGCCGCTCTCATCTGACACCTGCAGCCAAACCAACACGATAATCAACGTACGAACATATAGACGTGTTAGGCAGACCCACACAGTTATTAAGTGCGCTGGACGTGCACCATGTACTCTCATAGATGGATAGTTCCTGCTGTTGAAGCGAGACAACGCACTACAAGAGCGCGCGGAGGCAGTTTGCAAAATAAAAAGTCGTAATTTTGCTAAAGCGATCGAAATAATCGCACTGCGCCTGTATGAAAATATTATGACTGTATGGGTCATTAAAAAAGTGTAATTGTATGAATTTTCGCACGAGGCAGGCTTTATATTGAGCGTCTAGAAACACTTTCAATTTTATGTATTTAAGCATAGAGGAATTTTCATGTAGAGTTTATGTAAATATTTAAATAATTGAAAAACTAGTTCGCTGAAAGATTTTCTTTTTTTTCAGAACAATCAGTAGAGTTTATTATACCCTCTTTAGAAATATATTTTGTATCTTCTCGCACCCCACAGTAAAGTTTTAAACACTTTCATTTTAGACTACGAAAATAATAACTATAGCTCTAAACTGAAGGATTCAAATTAACTAGTATTTGTAATGTTATTGTAAGTCCTTTATAAAACAACCAAACCAAGATATGACATGTGTACACAGTAATAGTAAATCGTTGTATGATATTGAGGAACTATTCCTCATTATTTCCTTCCACTGTTAATGGTGCATCAATACGAATAACTAACTTTAAGTATAAACAATAAAAGAAAAAAGGTTGCATACGTTACTCACTTTGACGCTTGTTTCCTTGGTAACCATGGCGACGGCTAGCGGCGGCGGTTCAAAGGCTGCTGCACTGGTTGTCACCACTGCGCAGCATCTGCAATAACAGGATCACTCACTCACTGTCCCACACAACACAACAACACGTATACAAGACATATTTCTTGGCCCAGATATTAAATATGTTGATACTAAGTTACAGGTACTGATGAAACATAATATATTTGTTTAATTAAATGACAAAAATTAATACGGAATGTTACCGTAACGAAAGGTAACCAGCTCTACAAATAAACACTCTATTTTAAGAATGAGAACTCAAATCTGTTTAAATATTAATATAGTATACGTCAACCAACCCTAAATCTGTGTAATTATTTTTAATTTTTGAATAAATTAAAAAAATACCAAAAATAATATATGTTTAGAAAACTTCCGTATATTTCGATACTGTGCAGGCGATACTAATAAAAACGCGTTAAGAAAACCGCTATCAAATAATTACAAGATTAGCTGATGGTAATATGAAAGTTTCCGGAGAGTGCCGGGCGGGTGCCGCTTGCCGCAGGGTTGTGACAATAAGACACGGCAGAACAATCATGCATATTTAAAGTACTTTCCTCTGCGTACGTAGGTAACTACTGACTAATAGATATTACAATAACGTCATACAACTGACACCTCGAATGGTTTAAGAACATTAAGACATGTTTTGTTTAAATGGATGAGGAAGATACACGTTTACCTTATTTTTGCGATAGTTCAATAAATTATCGCGATTTTATACAACGAGTTTCACAATAGGAAATAATACGTTTTTTTTAAGTAGAATGCATTATCTGATTTGCTCAACCTAGTTACGCGGACAACACGGTACACAGAAAATCCGGCCTCTGACAACCCTAAATAACTATCGAAGATGTACGTATAAATGCCAACACCTCAATTTGCCGTCCAAAACACGGACAGACTCATTTTAATAGAGGATCACCCATTCATGGGCAGACCGCGCCGAGCGACGCTTAACTTGCGAACGATCGTCACACAGGGCTGTTGCTTAGCTAGAAACTCCTCAATCAACAATAATACTTACTACTAATAAATAAGATTTATAACGTGACAAACTTGCAGTAAATCTTCTACAGAAAAACAGCTAGAAAACTGTACAAATAATAAAGCATTGTCGATGCATATGTGTCGAGAACAATACAATTAAATGGTCACATAAAACATGAAAGTAAAATCACAATAACAGCCGAGTGTATCACACGGGTTCACGTTCACGACTATTAGAAAATTAATTATTACTTATTTAATGTTTATTTTATTACATGCTATCGATAAACTGTTCAATTATTATGTAACGAGTTTTATATTATAGTGGTTGTTACCGATCACAGGTAATATGCCGCCGTGGGATGGTGTGGGTTCAAGTCCAGTTTAGTAATGAACTTCTAATACATTTGGGCACAGATCTCACTAACATTCAGGAAGGGGCCTTAATTCTATTATATACAATTATTGTCCAAATCTCTTTGTAATTTGACACTATTGGTATTCTCTTCAGCAATGATGCGGATAACTGTCCAAAGGCACAATTAATAACTCATTAATGAAGCGATAATTATAATTATTTCGGAATAGTAAAACAATAGTGTAGTTGGTATATTTTCTTATTTCTGGTTTAAGAGTACCGAAACTAATAAACAATACTGATTACTTATGACAATACTATAGCATTATTTTGAACTCAAGATTCATAAATGACAATAAAAATTGAAAACACACATTACATGTATTTTACGTACTAATAAAATTGAAATAAAAACGATATGAAATTATAGAAAACAAGTAACAAAACAACTGTAAATTATAAAAGATATATTTTATGTAAGAACAGAAAGTGTATAATTTAAACTCTTAATTGTAGTTTTCTTACACGTGGTAACAAGATGATCATTTAGGAATACGATATGCATAGCTTAATATAGACAATTCACGCTTATAAAAATAGTCCAATGCGTTTAGGTTCTGTAATTTCCCTGCAAGTGTTATTATCTGAAATCAACTAGTATGATACAGAATGAGTTCAAGTTTAACGGTTCGCGGTAATTTTTGTAATTACGATTCTATACTTATAATAAGGTACGTTCTGGACACGGTGCGTAAGGATACAAAAATGTTCATGAACGAAATGACTTTTCATTGCATACATACATGTATTTCATTGATTATATTAAATGTATATTTTAAAAGGTAAGACTGCGTGCTACTGGGGACTTTGTTGCGACCTTTCTTCTCATGCAGCAAGAGTACTAAGGAAGGAATAAAGGGTGTCCAAATAAGGGCTGCTATGCTCTCCATTATATTTTGCCCTTCAAAATGCTATTTACTTTAATAATTTGATTCTTTTTTCTTATATCTATCATCTTACTGTTTGCATAGCAAGTGGAAAATATTTATTCGGAAGTACTTTTTTCTTACGGCGGATTCAGTTAAAACACGTGCAGCTGTTGACATAGCAATACTGAATACTGTCAGAATGTAGACGGACGTAATGTGAGTACTGGATATAATACATTCACGATATATATTACAGAATCTTACCTCATACACCATTAGGATACTGCTTTATACTTATGAATAGGTAATTAAAAGAGGATTTACTCGTAAATAAGTATAACAAAAGATACACAAGTAAAAAAAGTGTTACTTGTCTGTTCGTTTGGCTAAAAGTCTTGGGATATTAATTGTTTAGTTTAAGATAATATCCCCCCAAACTACAATAGTATTTAACTAGAAATATCATTTGTTCAGGAAATAGTATTTTAAAGAAGTCAACATGTCATTCAAGTGACATGTCGTTGTAATTGTTTCGTAGTGACCGCTCTAGCACAAACACTAAACAACAAGCTGACTTAGACGTTGTCGCGGTTGTCATTTCGCATTTGTTTAATTACTCTAGCTCTTATTCCATTCTATATATCTTCATTTGTTACTAAATGTATCTGGTAATGAGAATTAAAAATATTTAATATTGACTTTAGTTATTGAATTAAAACTTAACAGTATTATTAAGTACGATAATTTTATAAATATATTTCCTTAGGTATGCCGTACTTTACCGTAGGTTTACGATACTTTTGCAATACATGACGCTGTGATAGACGTAAGCTCTTGGAAATGTAAACAGATGCCGTGCGGGGGCATCCGCGGGCTCAGCTAGTATGTAAACATTCAACCGTTGTACTATAACACACACCAAGTGACATGTAACTGTCTCCTCGTGGAGTGACTAATGCCCCCGAAATACCGCACAAAGGAGCGAGAGACAAAGAGTGCGCAAACATTTTGAATATTTGTCACTTCGGAGAACTGTGTGACCGAAATACTTCTGCCGATGAATAAATTTTAATGTTGTTGATGTGAAGAAAGCTAATAACATCTACGTGATTTTTATTCAATTTTGCTAGAGTCATAATTTATTTGATTTTCTTATAATCTTGTGGTTTACTAGAAATCGCCGGTTCAAACCCAAATCTTTTTGATGTTTTGAATATTTCATGAGTATAGTAACGAACTAAAGAAGTATATGTATTAACGAAGAATAAAAATAAGATTTAGGCATAGTATACAATATTGACTTTTATCAACACAAAACCAGCATAGATACGGTCACAATTTATACAGAGGGTTCAATTTTTTTTTTTCAGAATAGACTACTACTTTTTGCGAAGGTTAGCTTCTACACATTCTGTCCTCTATGCTGTTTGAACTTTGAGGCGGGAATGTTGGATAAACCTTTTTGAATAAAACAAACATTAACACTAAATAATATCAAATAAGGTGCAATGAAACATTACTTATTAACATAAAATAACACAGTAAATACCATACCTATGACTGAACTAAACTAAAACTGAATCTACCTTTCAAGTATCACTGGAATTTGCACTTTACTATTATATTAATAAAGCTCCTAACTATATTCGGAATAGATAAATTCTTCACTTGACACTTCACCATGACAGTTGACGTTATAGATTTTTTTTAAGTATTTTAAATGAGGTTTTAATGTTGAGCGTGTGAATTTAGTTAGCGCGTGGTTTATCAGCCGGTTACAAGTGTGTATTGGAGTGGACATTGGGCTTGTGACTCAGTAACCCAATTCTCATTGTGTTTCGGCAACAAGAGCAAGAGCAACTCTTAAACACTACGGTTTATGAATGGCTACGATAAGAGAGCGGAGGAGGCGGCGAGAAGCATGCCGAATGTAACTTGACGAAATTTTGGAAAAAGTTTTGTTCTTTGGCAATAACAGTTTTTATTTACAGGTTAAAGATATTTAATTATGATCTGGTCTTTTGTTTTTTTTTTTATAATACTAAGTTTAGTGATGCGTTTTTGTCCGCGTTTTCCTTTAAATGAGAGAAAGCTCTTAAAACTGAAGATTTCTCTAAACTTTCTTCACTTTAGCATAGTCTAACTAAGAAAGGTATAGATCATATTCTATTTATGAAATATATTTCCTATTTGTTAAATACCGTTATGTAATAGAAAAGTGTGTTGATTGAAAAGCATTCACCGTTTGACATTGAAAACTAATATAATATTATGTTGTTGTAGATTTATTAGTTCCATCTAATCGTCCATGTTACATGAAGTTAAATATTTCACCGTATCAGCCTACACTTTATTACTAGCCAATGAAACTTGCAAGTACATGTGCAATTAATTTATGTACCTAGTGACTCTAGTGAGGCCAAATAAAATAAGCATAAGTAACTGGCCGATGGCAAATAAACTGTAATAGTTAAAATCTCTTCATCAGAAAAGTTCAGTTTCGTATACATTTAGTCGCTTAGTTACTATGTTGCTTCAAGGGCCTAAGCAGAGCTAAAGCAAGTCATATGCAGACTGCACGTGGTCGCCGACCCGCCGACCTCCATGTCTTATATATTCAGTTCAAGTTCACTCATTGTTCCATTTAACTAAATTATTTATTCAAACAGTACTTGAGCCATACCTGCATTCTAGGTAACATACAAAGTTATCACACAGAAACCGGTTAAAGATTTTTTCTTCTTAAAAATCTCAAAAACAAATGCGTATCCAAAAAGTGTTAGTTCTCGTCGCACGCGAGTACTACTTACACAACTCAGTTACGGCGGTGTTTACAGCTCACCGTAAGCTCACAAGTCACAGTTGCGCAAATCCGTTACACAATCACTGAACTACTGAAAGCCTCCGAACGTTTCCCGACGTTTATATACGTGATACAATCGGTACATAACAATTCTTACACGTAATTAGGTACTTATTGAAGCTATTGTGTGGCGGTGGCTACTCGCGCAGTCATCGTCACCGGTACCCCGAGCGTCCAGGCGCGGGCGGCGGCGAGGGTAGTACTGAGAACTGAGGGCATGAGTAATGTGCATACGTGTAGGTACTGCTATGTGTTATCAATACACTTTTTACAGTTATAATTTAACATTATGCATAGCAAAAGTGTTGTTTTGTCCAGCTGTTTATTGAAGTTGCAGAAGTTGTATGATGATGATGGGACCCAAGATGCGGGCCCTGTCTTTCTCACAGTCAGTACATTTTTGGTGTCTCATCATCACCCAATTTACCTACACTTATTGATTTTAGGATCCATCCAACTTCCTGGTTGTTTGGTAATCTTATCCTTGCTTCACGTGAAAACATTTTAAAACATTTTTTAGATGAAAAGAGTAATTTCTAAAACAATATTTTACAAGACATGTCTATACGCAAAATATAAGAAACTCCTTAACTTCTTTCAGTTTCTTGTCAAGCAAAACTTACTAGTGGTTAGTGAGTCAAGTGCGAATTTCCTAAAGTAGTGTTACGCATAATTGTGGGCTATTGTTTAAGTTTGTCCGGAGCACAGATAATACGAGGAAGTGCTGGTCGTGTGACACGCCGCGCACTGGGACTCCACTATTGTCTAGCGGCATAACAACACTCACACCCTTTGTTACAATTACCAGAATATCTAACTTATAAGAGAAGGGGTTACAAATAGACAACATGTAGGAGAAAATCCGATATCATGCCAACCAGTGTTGGTCAAATTAAATGTCTTAATTTTTTAATTCAATTTTATTTTTCGTAAAACACATCAATAGATAAGGGCTGTACATTAAAGGTTAGATTTATCCTTAATGCTGATTTCATCTGACTTTGACACACATTACGTGGGCGTGATGAGTTTGATGTGATTTCTGCTCGCCCGCGTTTCCTTGTACATACGTCAATGGAGAAATAACGTTTACTTATGACGCTAGGATTCCCAAGAATTGCTCAATGTTACATATCCTTTAGTTGTGATCAAAGAGTACCCAAAGCTACATAAACAACAGATATGATCTTGATTCTATCTCATAACGTTACTGTCTCTTCTTGCAATAATTTCAGTGAAAAGTACAGTAACATCCTGGTTACAAGCCATGTTAAAGTATAAGGTGTAATGCGCAATGTGAATGCGTATCGAATGTAACGTACACTCGGTCACGCCGCACTTCAGCACAAAGTCAAACATTTGAGGTGCCGCTTATCTCCGGCGCACTCACCTGAGTCACCTCGAAGGTTTTATTCATTAATTCTCTATTCTGGGAAAAGGCAAACAGTATAACTTTGCTTTCCTGCATTTGACAAGACAGTGGAGGGAATGCAGTTGACATAACTATAAGTTTATACAAGCTGTAAAATAGATACTATACAACAAAGTTTTTTTTACTTTTAGTATAATTAAACATAGAAAACTAAGTATAGCTTAAGTAATTAATGGTTAAGTCATAGTCAACCCTATTCAGAAGCTTCGTAAGTGACATCAAAACAACAACACGTGTTGTGGAGCACACTACGCTTGTTTACAAGATGCTCGCTCACGACTTATCACAAACAATGCGGCCCGCACGAACACAGCGCCCGCCGCAAACATCTATTCACCGTCTGACAACACCTAACTTGTTGTTTGGTGTATTTTTATAAAACTGTCCCACGGTGGTATTGTCCAGCCCGTCGGGAGTACCTCCGCCAATAATGTTTTGAAAATACACTGTTATACTACAGAATATGGCTGGATAAGTCTAGATTCCGGAAGAGCCTAGAGTTACAACTAGGTTTACCCGCAGTCGCCATGTTGCACGGAACATGTTCATAATATTAAACTCAAGCTACCTATATAAATTATACTCCGCGCCTTTCATTTTAATAAATAACAAAATATTGCATGTATGCATATAACATTTTCAGATAATTAAATGGATTGACTCAATGAAGCTCAATGTAACGGTATATACACGGTGATTTTTTAGTCGTCTTACAAAAGCCTACCAAAGCCCAGTTCATGTATCCGACGTAAATTACCCCTAGGCGCGATTATTATTTTTTATCATCAACTAAGATAATAAGTACGAAGAAAATTAAACAAGAGAAATCTGAAAAATACTCTTAAAAATGATAAAATTGTCGCCGCCCGCGCCCCTCACCATTGTTACAAGGCTCGCAACAGAGCTGTGTTTCTAAAAAACTACGAATTGCATCATAATATTGAAAATTATATAAAAATAATATTAAAAATTGCATTTATTTTTTCCAAATCTCATAAATACCTATTTTTTTATCATGAACGTGTTCTAGTCATTGGATACTGGGCTGCTTTTGTAAGACGACTAAAAAATCACGGTGTATAAATGCTTAGCCTCAATATTTGGCTTGAAATTCATCATCTGTAAATTTCAACAGTTTGACTATCGTGGTTAGGTGCACATTATTACTTTACACCTACAGAGCATAGTACTGGGTCCAGTCTAGTTTAGAAGTACACCATTTTTACTTAGTACCACTGACTGGCTTGATAGCATGAACAATTCATGATCTCTAAAAAAAGCAAATGTTGCGGAACGTGTAAATCAAAAGTGTGTTGAAAAAGAAACCAAGATTATTAAAGAAATGCCGAGATACATCTGACTAGCACGTCTACGCGACTTCTACACTTGATGCAGAGCGTAGCGCTCGCGTAGCCGTAGACAAGTGAATGGCCTACGAAATTTAGGCACTGCTACAAATTGGGCGAGTTTTATCTATTTTTAAATTATACAAAAAATAATTCATTGTATAGGTTAATATTTTATTTCAGTTCAATCAAACTTTTACATACTATAGGTACGTGTTTTTACTGATGTCAGTATCGAAGCAATTAAAAATTATTGTAATTGTAACATGAATTCCAGATATAAACAAACTAAAAAAATTGTCCAATCTTCAT
Organism: Trichoplusia ni; assembly: GCF_003590095.1. Taxonomy (NCBI): domain Eukaryota; kingdom Metazoa; phylum Arthropoda; class Insecta; order Lepidoptera; family Noctuidae; genus Trichoplusia; species Trichoplusia ni. The sequence continues at coordinate 4,630,936 of NC_039504.1, forward strand.
CTTATTTTTTCATATTTAAGAAGTACTTATATAAGAACAATCCAACTAGCGGAGCAACGGTTTAATATCCCGTTCATAAACACAGTTCACCGCGACCGGCGCGATCCCGTAACATGCAAAAAGAAGACTGAACAATACAGTTGAAATAAGAAAGTCTTCTTTTTATAGAATTAGCGCGAAACTGTAAGATAAGCAGGTCGTTATCAGCTGTCACGTATGGGTAGCATACAGCCTTCACGGCGGAACGCGAGCCGCGCTACCGAGAACTACGACGCCGAGTTCTTGATAGCTTACGAGTTACGTTACTATTTAACTGACATATAGTTTTCGACTGCAAACTAATAACACGATTATTATTTTTATTTTTTTAATTATTACCTAGTTTTTTACCGCAGTTTTACACGTATGGATATCGACTTTTTTCTGCAAGTAAGTTTAAGTTCGTTTAAATCCAGGATGAGAGCTATATATCAAAAAAACATTTCAAACATTATGAAATGATAATTTGTGTGTTGTTGTATGTTTGACATAATATATTTATATTAGTGTGATGTAGTGTTCAAGTGAGTCGCTTGTTAATCAGAGACCTCTGCGTCGGGTCAGACGCATGTGTTAGCATATCTAGTCACCCAGTTACACATGACAGTACTTACACGCTTCGTAACTAGAACTAACTGTAAGTATAATACATTCAAGGTTATTTTTACTATATGCGCATGACTTGAAGATGACTGCGTCTTTTCTACATATATTTTTTTCATACATTCCGGTGTAGCCATGCATCAAAAGCTGCGATAGGCCTTTATACTGGGTTACTTACAAATAATAAATGTTTGTCGAGAAAAATGACGGCCTTTTGTTTTCAACGTCAGTGTCTTCTCAGACAGGAAGGGGAAAAGTGAAATAAACGCCACCACAAAACCACAATGACCAACCAGAAAGTACTCTTACTCTGCATGACGTCACACGTACAAAGTCATGCCGGTGTTGTGACGTCACAAGTGTTGCTCGTCACCGGGCCGCAGGTCAAGGTTTCTGTACCGCTGATGTCACGGGAATCCGGCAAATACATGACTTTGGAGGAAAATAAATATTTACTAAATAAAATATTTGTGGAAGTAGGTATAATTTAACGTTCTCCATGATAATACTCAATATCACCAATTTTTCTTTATTTTCGTTCCTTTCAAATATTGCATATATTTTTTTAATAAATCATCTAGATACACAAGCATATTTTTAATAGTAACTTAATAATAAACAACATAATATAATTACGTGACCTTATTAGACAATCTATAATATTATGTTCGATTACTCGTAGATATTACGCCTGTCTCTGTTGGAGAGGGGTGGTGGAGCTATCTATCTATCTCCGCTTACATAATCCGAATGTTTACAATAAGCCACTACACGTGCACTAGACTTACACGCAGGAATTCTAATACATTTATCAAGATCACTGAACAAAGGCTGTGCGGAGGGCACACTTAGCAAAACAAACGTAATATATGCCGAGCAACTAGTTAACATATCAAACTGTTGCTTTACGTTGATACTCATGTTTTGAATAACTTACTCTATAATGTTATTGTTAATTACAAAGGGAAGTAATTTTTATGGTTCCTTTAATAGAGGGTATAAACGGATCTTTATTACTTAGGCTTCGCTCTCTGTCTGTCTGTCTTTCACGAGACTATATTTTATGACCCGTGACCTAGACTTAGAACAAGCATTTGTATGATCCACGACCATACAAATGCTTGAAAGTTAGCTTTGCAGATGTTTTCTGTGCATCTTTTCTCTAAATCTGTTGATTATCTTATTTGATTGATAAATATAATATGGAGTATTCGAATTAATGGTGGCATAACCTTCCTAAGGCAAAAAGTTCAAAGAATCTGCACATTTGATAACATGCCTTCACCGTGGTTTGTGATTCACTAACGGTAGATTAAAGTCCACATGACACACGCAAGCGGGGGTCACGACTCCAGAACTTCGTGATGTGTTGACTCAAGGGTTTGGTGTGTATCAATATTAATTCAATTCGGAAAACTTTTGTTTGTTATTAATAGCTTTAGAAAAGTGTTTGAAAGTTAAACGTTGGAAACGTCGCTGCAGCAAGTGTTATTATTATTTTGATCATAGAGACACCCACCGTGACGCCATGATTAAATAACCTTAGGTTAATATATATAATAACCTTGTTAGGTTTAAATTGTTACACTATTTGTATATCCTGATCAAAACCGTTGCAAAATGTACAAAGATTACTTTCCATAACATTTATACGAATCCTAACGGACGTGAATAGATTTGTCTCGTATTGACGTGTTTGTATGAATGATATCATAAAAATACCAGGTTGTGTCGCGCATTACCCGGCACCGGCACCATGCAGGACACGATTCCTAAAGTCGTGCACGGTCTACGAGATGCGGCCTCTGATATCTAAAGCTATTGAATTATAGTTTGTTGTTGTAAAAATTGAATATGTGAGTTATAATGTGCATTCTTAAGCCGACTTATCAACTTCCGTAGGTATTTTATAATTATTTTTTACAAAAATGTCATCTAGAGTGAGTGTGAGGTGCATTTAATTTGCTCTTTCATTGTCCACTTCGCGTCGTACAGATAAGGACCAAGAGATTTCAGTAGGAAGGCATCAGGTAGAAGAAGTGTACATTCACAGTGTATATTCTAATACAAAAAGGTCACAGGTTACACGGTCACTATTTATTATAGTTACAGGTAGCTAAGTGACTTGAAGATTATTTACCGTTCGACAAGCGGCTGTTAGTGCACTTATTAAATCAGAACATCAATCATTTATTCACCTGTAAACTTTTTGTCTTTGAAGGTGAAGAAGTCCAAGAAGTCTTTATGAATTCTCAAATCTTTTGGAAACGAGTAACTGTTACAGCACAGTATTACGAGTTCCTGGTAATTATTACGCCGCACGCTGGGGTGATTGGTATTATGACGATTTTCGCTCATAAGCCATAAAGCCTCGTCGCGGATGCGTTTTATTATTGTTCGACCTTGGACTCACGTGCTCAGCTGATTTGATACAACACAAACATATAAACCGGCATAGAGAAGTTCCTCCTTTTTCGCAGTCGGCTAAAATCACTTGAAAGTCCATTTCGTCATTTACCAGTTTATTCAATCTGTGCTAATCATGTTCTGATTCATAACGTTTTCCTGTGCTATAATTGTCACTAATAGATATCAATTTAAACTCCTTTACGGTAAAATATCTGGATAACAGTTAAATCGGCTTCCATTTTCCTAAAATACTTCTACCTAATAATAAGAATTTTCTTGTGAATACGTTAGTCTAAAATTAACTAACTGGTAGGTATATAATGTTTGTCCAGCTAGTTCCAACACATACGGCAGGCAGAACAGCTGACGTCACAAACGTCATGTAACTGAGTCAGTTCCTTTGAATTCGTTTCATTGTCTCGTGCCCTAACACCTGCGCGTGCGCCGGGGATCTGCGACTGTTGTGCTACTGATAACACACCACTTGTACCAACATGCACAATATAAGCCGAAGAATTCTTTACCGCTCTTGGCTTTCAGAATGTGGTCATTTAAGGGTAAAATTTAGACAATTACAACTAAGATTTTCTTTGAAAACTGATCTAAAATTAAAAATATTCTTCCAAATCTCATGTGAAGTACTGCAATTGGCTGTATGTTTTTCGATCAATCAATCATTGTTATTATTCTTGTGATCCGTATAGAAACCGAGCGGCATCGTGACACAATTCAACTCTTTTTATTGATGTTACAAACTACGTCACTAACAAATATTTAATATGTCAATCCAATAGATTAGGAGCAACAACGATAAGTATATAGAGCAGTCATTGCCCCCATTTTTGTAGTTGTTGGGGTTGAAGCTGAGAGTCCAGCCGGTATCGGGCGGCGCGCGGCGGAGTCTGCGCGCGACCCCGGGGCACTCGCGATAACACGGGCAGTGACGAACAACACAATGTGTATCCATACAGAGGTAACATACTATTCCTTTAGATATAGGTTTCACGATATATTTAGGCATGACACTGATCCTTGTAGCCTTAAAAACCCGCTGGCTTTGTTGCGACATTTCTTCTCGAGGCAGTCCAAGTAGCTCAAAAGAAGAAAAGGAATTTAAAAGCCTCATTATATCCTACCCACAGAATAAATGATGAGTAAGAAATGAGTATGTAAGGGGAAGTTTGAAAGTGGCACTGGTTATAGAAAAACTACGTGGCAACCGGCTGTCATGGCATGTTATGCGGAGGAATGAGATTCATGTGGTAAGGAAGGTGTTGAGTATGGATGTAGGGGAAGAGGACGACCGAGGAAACGATGGATGGATTGTGTGAAAGACGATATGGCTGCAAAGAGTGTTTCTTGTGAGATGAAGTCAGATAGAAAGGTATGGAAGGAGAGGACATGTTGCGTCGACCCCAAATAATAATTAGGGTTATGATGATGAGAATAAATGATGAACTCATGATGTAACAGTTATATTCATGGTTTCTTCTAATCGAGTGGTGGCTACAAAGAATGACAAAAAAATCAAGCAAAATGAAAAAAAAATGTTGTAAATGAAGAGAACAGATAGAACTGTAGTGCAAGTACAGAGGGAGATGAGGAACTTCTAAGACACCGCAATAAAGGCGGGCCTATATATAGATAAGTAGGTAAAATTTTGAGTAAAAAAAACTATGTCTGGAGGTATGTTATCACTTGAAGATGAACTTCTTGTTTCGCTTATTTCTGTAATTTCTACTCCACTCTATATGCATAGATAATGCGTACATACAGTAATGTGCAATGTCATGTACATGCTAATGTTGGTATTGTAGTGAGGACATGAATATGCGATATTCGAAGGGAAAAGTGTTTACATTATGAATTGTGACAGGTATTGAGGTTACACTAGTAAGGTTCCGCATGGGAAGGACGATGCTAAACTTTCTGTTTCCTGACCCTCCGCTATCCGTCTATATCCAACAAAAATTCGAAATATACAAAAAAGTGGTGAATATAGATATATTAGTAGCTAGTTGATGACTGACTCGGACTGTGTGTCATACCACCATTATTATCTACTTAAGAGGATCCGATTTTAAGGAGCCATGCAACTATAAGAGACAGCTTTACTTAAATTTTAGATTTAATAAAAAACATCCGAACGGTAACAATTTTTGTTGAGTTCTATATAATGAACTCGGCCTCTTGTATACAGTAAGTACTTCACACGTGACAAACACGTGAAGGTATTAAACATGCCGCAGCATTTAATATTACAGTTCAAAAAATATTATATCGTGTAAATGTATATTTCAAAAGAGAACCGCTAAACTCGGCCTATAAACCTGGCCTGCGGAGTACCAGGATTAAGCAAAACTAGCCTTATTCCTGGGAAATTTTGTGCTGATGAGGCGAGCTGAACTCTTACTCTACTCTAACACGTTGCCATAGTCGATATGTTCAAATTTATGATGAAGATCAATAAATAAATCACAACCATAATGGTATGTAGTCTGGTCGGACAAATCAATCTGGCCGCATCGTTTATTAATTACGAAATTAATCGAACACCCTAATTGAGTCGCTATCTACAAATCATTAAATAGCTTGTCTCTTTGTCGGTTCGTGCTACCATAATTAATGACCATCTTTAATGGTTTATAATGTCTAAAGCACTTAACGTTAAAATTGTATTATATTTGTGACGGGAGATACAACGATATCCGGAAACACAACAAGAGAAGTATGCCGGGTGTAATTGAGCTACAGAATGCACGCTCACGCGACGCTATCAACATATTTGATAATGGTATATTACGCGCGTCGGTAAATAACGCGAGCCTCACCTGTGGGTAGGAGCGGGATGGCGCACTGCGCGGTGTACAGCGGCATCTCGCTTCCTCACCTACTATAATCTTATATTGTGAGGTCTTAGTAGGTACTCTGCAGGCTGTTGTCGTTGCTGTAGACAGGTGATACTAGCTATTGCGAGTGGCTCTGAAGATTTGAAGATTTCGCTCGGATTTTTTGTCAGATTAGGTACTTGTTTTAGATTGCCCGCATATTCTTCCAGTTTTTAGCATAATTTATTTAAAATTAATTTAATTATGATTGATCATTAATACGACATTTACAACCGATTTTGATCATACTTAATTCTATTGATAAAATATATCTTTACATTATAATATTTTTCTATTATTTACCACTCATGAAGGATGGGACAATCTCGCGCAGGGTGGACGGTAAGAACAATAACCGTGTGCCTCTCGGAACGACGGATGTGATAACTTAAACTAAACTGAGTAGAACTAACTCATATCGCAACTTAAATATTATGTATGTTAAGATGACCGTCTGAGAAAAGGTTAGCCATTATTAGATTAATTAAACCTCCCATAAGAAGTTCACACTTCAAACCAGTTTAAGTCAAATCAGTATGATCATCTCTCCCTTAGATTCGGTTTTATCTCTCTGTTTCGAAGTTAAATTATCACGTAAGTAGGAGTTAATGATTGCAGTCATATTGACTTCTTGCGTGTGATAAACCTACTTATTCAAATGTTTAAAAAGCCTACAAGTTGACTCCTAACCTTCGAGTCTATAAACCTCATAAAGTTATTAAACAATACTGGATTATATGTAAACATATTAGTTACCTACTGCCGTAATCGAGACCTCATCATCAAAACAAATAATGTAAGTAGTGACGTTAATAACTGATCATATTAATAACAAATAAACTTTTACTATTTGTGGTTTCTTAGGTTTACGCGAATGTTAGACATTGAAATGAAACGACTTTTACGGATTTTATCGCGGTTTAATTTTGAGTCTGCCCGTGCCCTGGTCACGGAGTCTGCCCGTGACCATGATACCTGCAAAGGTGTCGAAACGTCGGGAACTAAAACCAAAAATTAAACCGCGATAAAATCCGTAAAAGTCGTTTCATTTTACTATTTGGTTAGAATTTTTTTTTCTAACCAAATGGGACGAGACAAAACCAGACAAGTGAAACCCCCGCGACACAACTATTTAATTCCTCAGTCAGGGCGGTTATAACTTAACTCAAACTTTGATAGAAATGACTTTAGCTCAGTTATCACGTATTATCCATAAAGGTATAAAGTATATGAACACAAGGATCTTTGTAAAGCCACGTTTCCCTTTAAACAATAACAGCGCCTCTTGTGACAGTAGCGTGCGGTAGTCACTTCAGCCACATACAGCTGTTGACACAGACTTGTAATGTTTGTTTTACATTCCTATAAAACTCAGAGGTCGTTGTTTGATTAATTGCCGTGAGAAATATAAATCAATGTTCCATTTTTCTGTAAATACTCTTTATGGACTTAATCCAAACATTACTCTTTATCTGAAGACTAAGTTCTTATTTTTACCTAACTTACTGTAACTATTAGATCGCCGGAACGTTCTTTGTGTGCGGGTCTGAAAATGCTGCCGCGTAATAATTCTGGTGACTTAAACTATGTCTGCTTCGCTCTTGACACAATATTGCAGCATATTGCAGTAGCAGTAGGTGCAGAAACAAAACAACGTCGTCCATACCAACCCCCGAGTCCGAAACCGATCGGAACATCATATAAATGAAATAATATCAGTTTATAAAAAATGCGTTATGATTGACGCTAGTAGCTAAGCATGGCTGACCCTTAAGAACTTTGATCCCGATTAGCCCGCCGGCGCCGCTGACCTAGTGTCGTATGTGTAACTTATCTGGCAGGTCACAGTATTTACACTGACCAGCGACTTTACGTTAACTTGTTCCCGTGCGAATAAAAACATAACGGTTTATTGATAAACTTTAATTTAAACTCTCGCAGTAGGTAAACAGTGTAACAATTTGATGTTTACATGGATATCGGAAACTCAGACTGAACGTAATCTCTGGCTCTCCGGAGAATAAGGGATGGTGGAAACAATAATAAACAATTAAATACAATTGCAAGTCAAGATATTAATGAGTGAAATACAGAAAAATTACTTATTTTACGGATTTCATTTTATTTTCACGTTAGATAATAACGTTCGAAGAAAATTATTTTCAAAAACTAGGTACTTACGGTTTTTTTCATGTTGAGATTTCTTGAATGTATAACATTAACATTACTCAGTTATAGATGTATTAGAATATAATTAACATAATTATGTTCATTATATTCTTATTCCGATAATAATACTTAAGTAGTAAACTTAATGATTTACTTCCATAATAAGATTGGGAGCTTCACAAAAAAATATTGTCGTGGAAGTGATATTATAGCGCACAATTTGGCAAATGTCTTATTCTTAGTCTTACTATACCTACCTTATTTATATTATTTAAAGGGATCTTTCTTATATCCCGAAAGTCACTAGCAAAATCACTCAATAGTAAACAATTCTTAATGGAGAAAAAAATAGAATGCGCTTTTGTTTGGGTCATTATATTATGAAAGAGGGTTTCCAGCTTTAGTACAAAATTTAACACAATCGCAGAAAACAGGGACGAATTGTAATTATTATAATAATGAGGTCCTGTCGCGAGTTAAAACTGGTAGAAATATAATATATATTCGTATTTAATGTTCTGAATGGTTACGAAAGCAACCGGTAACGTGAGTTAATACGGAATATATTTAAATAAATTGATACGTGAGGTGTCCAGAGGCAGATTAAATAATATCAAAACAAAACAAAACTTACCAAACTATGTTAAAAGTAATATGTGTTCATGATCACTACACTGTATTTTATAATGTAAGTCGCGGCGTGTCGCGGCTGTGTGCGTGCGTGTTGCATGTGCGGGCGGCGCGCGCGCCTCGCTCCGCTGTCAAACGCGTCTGCGTCGGCGCAGCGGCGTGTGTCCACACACCACACATTACACTAATATATAGTGATTTTCATGTTATTTAAATTATTAAACAAACACATTATTATATGATTCAGTTTTACGTTTAAAGTTGCTTCAAAACATTACGATCCCGTACAATCACATAGTCTTGTTTTCTTTGACTTAGATAACAAAGAATAGTTTTCCTATAAATGTTATATGACTGGAAACTTATTATTTTGCCTAACATGCACTTTCAATCGATGTACTATTAAATATCATTACCTGAGAACGAATTATAACTACTTTGTTCAGCGCCTGAAAATAATATCCTAGTTGGATACGGATTTTCACAGACAAGGTGCAACATTGCAATGTTCAGGCATTTAGTGATATTTCAGTTAAAACTCCGGTTCCAACAATCTGAGGTATTGTTATATTCGTATTTATTAATATAATATAATAAAATAAATAAAAATATATTTTTAACCGCATTGGTAAATCCGCACACCATGCTAAGCGTGTACGTTCTAATCAAGATGTGTTATCTATAGCTACTCGTAATAAAAGCAATGTGGTGAGGCAACAGTCTGACCTGGGCGTCATGAGGTCGGGTGTCAAGATCGGACCAAATAGGCTTCAACAGTCAGCTGAAACCAGTAGTTTGCTCCTGTTATATTTTATTTTCTTTTTATATAAAACAATTTCTTGTACAATGATTGCAATAGTAGCATACGCAGTTACATATTACAAAATACCTATCTTTACAATCCCCGACATTTCCACAGGTAGTTATTACACACTAAAGTACATTGTCAAGGGCCTATATAAACATAACTTTCATCGTAATTTTGACTTATAATAATAAGTAAGGTTGAAATACTTATTATGTAATTTGAGAGAGAATGCGTTTATTAGTAATTGCACTTTTTTGTCCGCTAATAAACATGAGATTTCTATTTTTTTTTAATTTCCTCATCGTTTGTCCTTGCCGAGGTTATCGGCCTGCTCCAGCGTGTCGGGCAGCTTGGTGCCGAGCGTCTCCGGCGTCGCGAAGATCAGAATGCCCGACAGCAAGGCGAACGAGCCGAACAGCACGAACGGGAGCTCTTCAAACCACTGCGCCCCCTGTGAATACGTGCATGGATGAATAATTAGCTATGCAATATGACGATTTTATACGTAGCATAGCTAATTTGAAAACCTGTTATGTATGTATAGATTTATAATTAAAGGTATTTGTTTTTTTTTTTATTAATTTATACAGAGTGGTTTAGGTTACCTCGCCAAATCCTCTGAGGGTTGTCACGGGTTCGATTTCTTCTGGTTTGACAAGCACTTGCTTGTCCTGAGTCAAGTCTGATTATGAAACCCTCCACGACTTAGGTTTCTTAATTAAGTACACGATTTTTAACCAAGTAACGAAATCATTCTCTTACGAAGGCAGGAGTTAGTGGCGCCAGCATGGATCCGATTCTCCCCATCATTGACGAGTAAGCGAACAGAGTGTGGCGGTGCTTAGTGGGGTACAGCTCGGACGTGTACACGTATACTGAGGTCACCACCATTGCTATAGCGCACTTAGCGATCAGGTAAACTGTCAACGACACTGCATACATATCTGAAACAATACCATTCATATTATTTTAATATAAATCTACTTGTTACACGTTGACATCAAGGAAACCAAGTTTTATATCTTACCAGTGGGTATGAAGATGTATGCAATCTGACATGCGGCGCAGACCAGATACGCACTAGCCAACACAGGCCGCCGTCCAATCACATTCATCAGTACGAATGCAATCCAGTACCCAGGGATCTCGACGGCGGCCACAGCCACGTAGTTGAGGTACCGGTTGCCGGACATGTTGACGGCGTTGATGGACAGTCCGTAGTATATGAAGGTGGTGGTGATCCACCACACGGGCGACACCAGCACGCGCACCAGCACGCGCTTGTGCCGGAACACCTGCACGATCAGCCAGGGCTCGTTGCCGTTATGTGTTATCGTTTCATTCTGCAACTTCTCTGCAGCCGCCTCACGTAAAGCAGCCAAGGTCTTCTCAGATATTTCTTTTCCATTTACATGAGCCACTTTTTTAAGAAGAGCTTCTGATTCATCGAAACGTCCTTTACTCATATACCACCTGACCGATTCGCTGATAAGCCAATAGTACGCGATTGTGATGAACTGAGGGATGTACAACGCGAGTGTGAGTTTCCTCCAGTTAGGTACGACCCACGCTATCAACCCCATTGTCACTTGTCCCAGTGCAAAGCCAGTGTTTAACGCTGCTCCAATAGCTACACGGTACTTTGGTCCAACCAGCTCCATCACTAAAGAAACAATAGTAACCATAATTGAAGGTCATCCATCATTGGGAAATGCAAATTTTAACCATTTTAAAGAAAATGCTTAATTTAAAAACTTACTCAAAATATAAACACTAGTAAACCCGCCGGAACCAAATGTAGCTTCGAAGAACTCTGAGAACATGAATCCGAGGTAGGTGTCGGCCCAGTAGCGCGTGACGCCGAGCCAGGCCGTGTTGAAGGCGTTGATGGTGAGCGCGACGCGGCGGCCCCAGCGGTCCGACACGAAGCCGGTGATGGGCAGCGCCGTCAGCGTGCCGAACGTGCGGACCGTGCCGATCAGCGAGCGCCGCCACTCGTCGCACGCCAGCCCGTACTGCGGCAACACACACACGTCAGCGGTCAGCCAGAACTGCACCTACCGAGCTGTGGCGGCTGCTGTCACTCACATCGTACACTACGGAGTGCGTGTTCTCGAACACGTACTGCTCGCAGGGAAGCACGGTGTCGCGGTCGAACAGCGCGGCGGGGCACGTGTCGCTGGCCACCTGCCGCAGCGACGAGGACGCGTTGCCGAAGCGCTGGCAGTTGTCGTTGCACGGCACCGCGTTCGGCAACCAGTACGGAGAGAACTCCGCTGGCTCTACTTCACACTCCGGAATCAGACACCTACAAAAGTACCCGAAGAAATCGTTCAGAACTCCGATAATAGTAAAAAACGGATACATTGAAAAAAATAGTAATAACTGGCACTTTCCTGGTGCTGATCCGGGCCGTAGTAAACATGTACTCAACAGCTGCCCATGCACTGAAGATCACCATCACTAGCGCTAGCACAAATGTACGAAACTGGAATCTACCAAATTGTCCGATCTCTTCAATAAGCAGAGTATCGAGGTCCATCTTCTTTTTAGGGACTGGTGAGTCCACCTCTTGATCTTTTTGTAAGTCGGTCATTTTAAATAAACTTCATCGAACCACAAATACTTGTGTTTGCCAATACAACAATAAGTGGAATAATTTCCGCACACACTTTGACGAACTCATATTTATCTAAATTTACAGCACCTGATAAGTGTAAACTCTATTAGATACCAGGAGCCACTAACTATAAAAAGATTACAGATTGTGTAACGTTTTTCATGATATTAAGAATAAGGCTGACACGTCGTCACGTGAGAGTTGACTCATATCGGCTTTAATTTGGGTTTTGCTTTGATGTTGATTTCAAGTTCCTTCCTTAGGTAATATGTATTTCTAAGTTTATTTACAATATGTTAAATGTTTCCCTGTGTAGTCATTATTTCCAATAGAAATGGGATTAGTTGCAATCCAATACAGATCGAGGTGAGTCTCTGAAACAAAAAACTAACACTAATACGTGTAGGTGCTTTAGTTAAAATTACCCTCGATCCGCAGCTGAACTTGACGCTGACTTCAAAAAGAAGCAGGTTCTCAATTCATCTATCTTTTTTACCTTTGTTATCTCAGTTTTTCGGACTGCATGAACGATAAACGATCAGATACTGCTGATTCTTTTTTAATTTACCGTGAATTAGCTGTCATTTGTTCCCATAAAAATTAACCTAGTTTGACTCGGTTTTCTGCTTTTTATAAGTAGGTTGCAAGCTTTTGATCTTAAAAAAAAAATACAGAGGACCGACAACAGAGGCCTAATAATATTAAATTTGCTGGTGTGAGAGTAAGATGCCGCTTTATTGCGTTCAAATAATGTGTCAAATCAAAACCAAAAAGAGAACCAAACCACTTTCAGAAGTAGGTTATTCTGCTCAAATTTTTTTTACAGCGCAGCTCTTTATGATAATGAATATTATGTATGGAAAGATGTTTTTTGTTTTCTTGAAGAATTTTCCATACACGGATACTAAAATATTATATTCTTTGGTGCGGTAATCATTAAAACAAGGTTTTTTACTTTTCATTTGAGTTATAATATTCACTACCTCTATCATATCAAAGTTGGTCTTATTGGGATCAGCTAAGCCGATAACAGTGCGTCCCTCGAACGAACACGATTAGTTTTTTTATTAAATAAATTATTTATTTTATCAATTAATTAATTATTTTTATATTGTTATATTTTTTATATATTGTAATGCCTTTCTATTATTTCCAGGTTGTGTGATGTCAGGTATTGGGGTTCACCTTTCAAGAAATCGCGAAAGATAGAGAAGTCTAAAAAAAAGGGGAGACCTTTGCCTATAATTATATAAAAGAATATGTGTTGCTATAGTGGATTTATTAATGTATGCTCTTTTCATATCGTTTTTCATTTTTATGAGAAAGTTTGTTTAAAATGATTGCATTGAAACCACATTGTAACATTGTACGTCCTTAAAACTATCCTAACATTATTCTAAAACTAAAGGTTACACAAGATTATAATCTGAAGCTACGTTTAAATCTGGTTCCGTCTTTTACGTCCTCGTACACACGTTACAACGAAGCAAGTCCATACAGTATTATAACATCAGCCCCATCTTCACTGGGTACCTATACATCTATCACATTAATAACGAGATTATACATTTCTTTGGTTATTTATCGGCGTCCTTCTTGTTCTTAAGGCCGAGCTGTTCGGCCTGCTCGAAGGTGTCGGGCATGGTGGTGCCGAGCGTCTCCGGCGTCAGGAAGATTAGGATGCCCGACAGGAAGGCGAACGATCCGAACAGAACGAAAGGCAGCTCCTCAAACCATTGAGCACCCTGTAAACAGATAATGTAGCAGTAATCCGATCATAAAGGTGTCAGGTAAAGACTATAAATGGCCAAACACAGACGACGTATCGCGGGTTCGATCCCTGCGTAGGCTGCGGAGGAGCGCTTAATGTTTGTGAAACCTGAGCTACACAATGATTTAATGGAGGTGTCGTGTTCAAAAAATTACAGAAGTTAGTAGTCTATGAAAAATTAACTTACAAAAGCAGGCGTGAGCGGTGCGAGCATGGACCCGATGCGACCCATCATGGAGGAGTAGGCGAACAAGCTGTGCCGGTGCTTGGTGGGGTACAGCTCCGCCGTGTACACATATACTGACGTCATCACCACCGCTATGGCGTACTTGGCTATCAGGTATACCGTTAGCGACAGCGCGTACAAATCTACAATGACAAAAATCATGCAAGTCATCAGCAAAACATAAAGGGAGGTGGATACTACGATGTAAATTTTATTTATAGTGTATCTACTAACCGTCAGGCATAAATATGTAACCGATCTGGCACGCAGCACAAACCCAGAAGGCGCCAGCTAGTACTGGTTTCCTCCCAACCTTGCTTATCAGGAAGAATGCTGTCCAGTACCCGGGGATCTCGACGGCGGCCACGGCCACGTAGTTGAGGTACCGGTTGCCGGACATGTTGACGGCGTTGATGGACAGTCCGTAGTAGATAAAGGTGGTGGTGATCCACCACACGGGCGACACCAGCACGCGCACCAGCACTCGCTTGTGCCGGAACACCTGCACGATCAGCCAGGGCTCGTTTCCATTGCGCTGAGCCTCTAGCTTGCTGTTCCTTTGTTCCTCCTCTGCAGTACGTCTTAATGCTTGCAAAGACTTTTCTGACACTTGTTTGCCATTATATTGGGCCACTTTTCTGAGTAGAGCCTCTGATTCATCGAAGCGGCCCTTACTCATGTACCACCTGACTGACTCGCTGATGAGCCAGAAGTAGAAGATAGTGATGAACTGCGGGATGTAGAGTGCGAGCGTGAGGTTCCTCCAGTTGGGGACGCCCCACGCTATCAGACCCATCGTCACTTGGCCCAGCGAGAAGCAAGTGTTCGTGGCTGCCCCAACAGCGACACGGAATTTCGGACCCACTAATTCCATCACTGGAAATGGAAAACAAGTAGATGCTCTATATCAGGAAGTTTGTAAAACTGTAGTCTTTAAAATTAGATAAATAAGAAAGGCCCTTTAAACGGAAAGGCTACGCAGAAGTTAAATAATGAAACGAAAATCAACAAAGTCTACAGTGGTCAGACATTAGTACCTACATTTTGTATTTTGGTTAAACCTGTTAGAAAACCAATTTATCCATTCGGGGATTTAAAAAGCACTTTAGGGTGTCGGTGCGTATTGGATAAAAGTAAATAATTACTTTAATATTGGTAAGAAAGTGAGCAATCAATCATTATGAATAATCAAGATAAAAATGAAAACATAGCAAGTTATCTTAATAAAAACATTGTCGTGTAATCTTAGACAATAAAGTTTATTTATTAGCACGCTGCTATCATAAATTCCCAGTGACCCTTGATATTTGCTATTTTAACTAATTGTCAGTAGTGCTCGTGATATCCAAATAGGCAGTTACTACTAATTACCGGGACTTTTTTATAATAATAAATGTAATGGTTTCTAATTTGATCATAGTTATAATTAGTATTTGCACTACACTCTAATTATGACGTGGGAATAAATATTGTTGGCACCACAATTGTTTCTCATAAATTTTGTTACTTTCGTTGATCTAAGAGTAAGTATATAGCTTATACATTACAAGTTTTTGGTAGAACCCCAAATGTCAAAATAAGCCTGAACCTGATGAAGGTACCTTAACCATGGCGTATAAAAAATGAGAATTAATTACACAACTTACACAAAATGTAAACACTGGAAAACCCGCCGGAACCGAATGTGGCTTCGAAGAACTCTGAGAACATAAATCCGAGGTAGGTGTCGGCCCAGTAGCGCGTGACGCCGAGCCAGGCCGTGTTGAAGGCGTTGATGGTGAGCGCGACGCGGCGGCCCCAGCGGTCCGACACGAAGCCGGTGATGGGCAGCGCCGTCAGCGTGCCGAACGTGCGGACCGTGCCGATCAGCGAGCGCCGCCACTCGTCGCACGCCAGCCCGTACTGCGGCAACACACACACGTCAGCGGTCAGCCAGAACTGCACCTACCGAGCTGTGGCGGCTGCTGTCACTCACATCGTACACTACGGAGTGCGTGTTCTCGAACACGTACTGCTCGCAGGGAAGCACGGTGTCGCGGTCGAACAGCGCGGCGGGGCACGTGTCGCTGGCCACCTGCCGCAGCGACGAGGACGCGTTGCCGAAGCGCTGGCAGTTGTCGTTGCTCGGCACCGCGTTCGGCAACCAGTACGGAGAGAACTCCGCTGGCTCTACTTCACACTCCGGAATCAGACACCTAGAAAGCATTTGTTTTAATTAGCCGGTAGAATTACCGCTGGAGGTCAATTTCAAGCCTCTTCCCTATTGTTCCCGTTTCTATTCTGGACGGTTTATTGATTAACTCAATCAATGCGTCGAATTAGTCTCGTCATCTCATTAAAGGATTCCTTATCGTCATTTTATGTTAACTTAAATTCATTCATATAGAATATTTTTTAACGACCAGACAATTATTTGCAATCATTATTTAATTTATATGTTGTCGGTCCCTCGCAAAAAGGCTAGAATAAATATGGAACTAGTTAGGTAAATTGTTATAGGCGTCTAAGGGGTCATCTTCCTGATAGTCGGTCTATATGGTCATAATTATTTGAGATATTTCGAAATGCGCTTTTCGTAATATTTGTTATTAATTTAGCAATTATTTTCAATATAATTTTGTATTCGCTCGTATTATTTATATTTGGCTGGTAGTTCAAAACTAACCCTGTGTTGGCAAAAAAAAATTTTGTACTTTCTACAATACTTAATTTTGTACTAAGTATAATAATGTATGCAAAATTTGTTCGCATCTGGTTCTTCTTTATGCAAATGGAGTCATATCAAAAGTATAATGGATTTTATTTCAAGTAGGCCACATGAAATAAAAACTTATGGTTTTTATTTTTGGCCAGTCATCAGGTAAGCTACGTAGGAGTCCGTTATAAATAGTATGATATATAAAAAAATAGAGCGTGAATTAAATAGTTTACCTGGTGCTTATGCGAGAAGTGGTGAAGACATACTCCACGGCGCCCCATGCCGCGAAGATGACCAGCAGCACGGACAGCAGGCAGGTCCGCAGCTGGTACCTGCCAAACTGGCCGATCTCCTCAACGAGGATGGTGTCCAGGTCCATCTTTCGCTCTTCATCTGGAGTAAGGACCTCGAAGTCCACGTCGGACTTCTTGTCTTCGCGAGAGTACGCCATGTCGGGCCTGCGCGTGCAGCTCGGCCAGTCTGCACAATAACGTGCTCCTCAAACTTTATCTAGTTTTATAACAAACTGCTGATAAAATATACCTATTAACCTCCGCCGTCTGCCGGCTTAGTATTTACGTATTTATTGTGGTTTTATTGTGGGAACTTGATTAGACATTATGTTAATTCATCATGTATCTTCACAAACACAGCTTTCCAGGTAATTTACTTTAGGCTATTTATATCCAAATCGAAGTATGTTAAATGTAATCTTTACTGTTTTCATTACCTCTAGGTCATATACATGTGAATACGAGTAGGTATTTTTGTCATATTGTTGTCACATTCTTTACTCTTGCCACTATCGGTATCTTAGACCATGCTAGCGTAAGATGAATAATGTATATGCACAAACTTATTCGGCTTAGTTGACGATAATTCTAGTGATCCTCTAAGCTAAGCGCTCGGAAATGGGCACTTCTACATACGATGCAAATAATTGACGGGCCTGTTGGTCTAGTGGTTAGTGACCCTGACTGCTATACCGGAGGTCGTGGGTTCGATTCCCACCCAGGACAAATGTTTGTGTGATGAGCACGATCATTTGTTCTGTGTCTGGGTGTTATTTATCTATATTATGTATTTATTTAGAAATATATAAGTATGTTTATCAGTTGTCTAGTACTCATAATACAAGCTCTGCTTAGTTTGAGACTAGATGGCGTTGTGTGAATGTTGTCCAATATTATTATTATTATTAATTATTAGATACTAGCTGACCGGCAATTCCCAGGGCATAGGGGTGCAGAAGATTTTTGTGCTTCTGGCAGTTTTATGAGAAAAAAGTGGATAAGTATTTTTTATTTTGTATTGCAAACAAATTGATCATAGTACAGTAAATGGAAGTAACGCGTGACGTCAGTATTGTGTAAAAATTAAGTAAAGTCAAAGTATACAAACAAGTCAAAGTTCTGACATATGTAGGTCGCCCGTTTTTTAAATTTAAATCTGTTTATTTCCAATCTGTTTTCTTTAGAAATATGTCTAAAGAAAATATCACATAAAATTAATGTTATGATTTTTCATTTGATGTGCAACCTGTGTCATTTTTATTTTCAGATCTTATTTTTTTGTAAGTACAAACCTTATGTAGTTATCATACATCATTTTTATACTATTTTTGTTATTTATTAGTTCATAGATGTTTTGTTCATTTTTAATAGTCTCAATCTGGCGATTTCAATAAGTTTTACATACTTGTATAGGATAGGCACTATCAAAAGGATAGCCTTCAGAGCCACTAGCAGTTACGTTATGTGTCGGCCTGTGGTTGTCAATGCACGCATGCCACTTTCTGTCACAGGCTTGCTCAGTTCGATCTGATACTTTCCTCAAAAGGCCCGTGTTTCCCCATTTTACTCGCCTTTTAAAATTGTCTTTACTTTAAAAGTGACTGGGAGTGTTAGCTCAGTTTCTTTCGACATTTCTTCTCAGGGAACTCCAGAGTTCTCAAAAAAACACATGTAGGTAAAAATGATGATATAACCTTCTTGCAGAATAAATGACAACATTGAATTGAACATCAAAGTAAAAGCTGTTTATCATTTACAATTTAAATTGTTAAGATTAAATCAAAAATACGTATCCAATGTTTTTGATTATATCTGTCTAACATCTGCCTATAATTATACCTAGATGTTGTCTTTCGGTGTAGATAGAACATTTATTAAATGCGAATAAAAAAGCTTGTTTATATTTTTAAACATAAAAATCTGTCAACTAAAACTAAAAATTTTAAAAATAAACGATTTAAAAATAATAACACTTATGTAATTCAAGTTTGTACAGCTGTACTTATTACAAATCTATAAATATAATAATTGTAAGCTTATCTACACAACAAGCATGACATTAGAAAATAGCAAAACTTTAGTTCACTACCATGACGTATTACTTTAAAAACATCTAAGCGATTACCTTTTGGTCACCACAAACCTTTAACTAGCTCGTACCCGTGGCTTTGCTTATGAGGGCATTAATTTTTTTATGAAGTTGTATTTAAGGAGCGTGTCATAGATACATGCTTGTTTTCGTTTATGTCGCTAATCGTGACAGAAAACGTTGTCTAGTTTTCCTATCTTGTATATGACACCATGCACAAGTTACTCGTATCAGTTTGTCAGTATATGACAGCTGGGCACTGGCTTCTTCCTCATAGGAACAGTTTGAATATTGATCACAACTCGCCCCTGCGAATGCAGGTTGGCTTCCGCTGTTGGCCTACACTGTCTATTAATTGTGTATTAGAATAATTAAGACAGTAAAATATGTTGCGACTTTAATGTTTGTGAACCCCTGGGACAGAAGGAATATACTATTTGTGCGTAAGTCGTTTAAAAAAGCATTTAGAAAACTTTACGCATGCAAATCAGCTCGTGCATATTTTTTAATCACTTTGCTGTAAGAACGTAACATATGGACAGACACCGTACTCTCACATATAATATTAGTACGGATTAGTGTGTCGCGAACTGTACCCAAACAAAGTCCACCGTTATTTTATTAATCGCTTCTTGCCAGACATAGATATTGCAATAAGAAGTTATAAATAGTTATGACATAATTATTGATCAAGATTATTGAAATTAATGGCGCTTGAAACGGTATCATCGATTGACATAATATTGTGTAATAATAACATGTAAATATAACGTTTTTGGTAAACCATGTGACTTGAAGGATTAAAATCCTTTTTTTGTTTAAAAAAAAAACAATTCGTGACAGCCGGCTACATTATATTTTGTACTTTTGATTATTACCTTGACTTCATTTTGTCACATGCTCTCTTCACAAAATCATCATTGCAGAAAAATCGAATAACAAATGGAAATATGCTAAGTATTCTTTAAATAAAACACAAGACTTACACTGTGGGAGAAAAGCCTGCAGTAAGTGATTGCATTTAAATGTCCAGGCATTACAATTGCGTAACATTGCCAGTAGCGCATTCTCCACACATGGTTATTAAAGATGCAATTTGTGTAAGTGATTGATTGGCGGCGTGCATACCTTCATAATGTATCGGGAAAATCAATTACGAATTACACTGCAGCTTTAGGATCAGGAACGATATACTGAAACATTCTGTACTGCTATTAATGACCTATTGATGTTTAGTGTCCAAGAATGGGCTTTTATTTTTCCTTTTGTTTTACTTTTAAGAAAACCTTGACAAACTTATATTTTTGCGTAGACCAGTTGAATACCGATGTCGGATTATTTAAATAAATCAATAAGTATAGTATAATCTTATCCGAAACAAAAGCGTCATTTTGGCAGTGCGTCAAGTCTGAGCCCAATTAGTGTGGTGAGTTTAGGATTAGCTTTAATGTGTAAACAGAAGATAACTTGGAAAACGCTATATACGAAACTGCTAATTTGCAAAAATTATTTCGTTATTTCCAGTACACAATTATTTAGCTAAATATACATTATTGTATTTTTGACTCCTCTCTGAGCTGGTGAGATGGCATGCAGGACTTTTATCCTTCCAAAGTTCTGGGAGTCTGGTGCTTTTCAATCTTGCACACCGGGCCTGTTTGTTACTGCTAGTTATGGGATAGGATTTAGGAATAACCTTTAAACAAGCGAGACCTAGTAGAACCCATGCAACATTCAAGGACTCTATTCAGCGACTGTAAACGGATGAGTTCGGACTTTATGCCCCGTCATCAGGCGCTTGCCTTCACGCGGACTTGGTGTGAAACAGACAGACTGACGTAGGATCAGACTGATAGTGTACTTAAACTGGGTTAGATTAGATTTTGTCACATTTATTTTACCTATAATTCAAACAATTAGCTACGAATACCTACGGAAAAATGCTTGGGCTAATACGTAAGCACCAGCGCCAAGGATTATGCGGCAATATTGTAGACTACCGTGATGTCATCGCCACAAAATATTGAAGGTCACTGATAGCGTTCGTTGCCTTTTCAGTTGGCCCAAAATGAAAAAAAAATAGAAATGTTCATATTTACTAATTATACCAAGGCTACAAAACTCACAGAGAAGATCTGAAAGACGCGGTGGACATCCAACTTAAAAATAAATCATTTTTTGAAAAAGAAGTATATTATTGTCGTTTTTGTTTAAAAGTCCCTTTTGTTAAAGTATCCATAAAATGATTCATTCTATCATTGTCCCACGGCTGGGCACTGGCCTCTTCTCATAGGTTTAACCACATGAAAATGGCATTGGTAACCACACTAACTCAATGTGGGTTAGCGATTTCTGATATTTTTTGAAAGCCAGGTTTCCTTGCGATGTTTTCCTTCACCGTTTGTAAGTGGTGTATCCTCGAAATTGTCACATTGGTACTTGCATTCCAATCCGTACATACCTAGAGTGGCGAGACCACCACGACAATTTTTTTTTTAATTTGAAATTCGTACCCAAGTGCGTATTTGTAGCCAAATATTCATAGCTGTCCTATAAATGAATGGATGCAATTACTTTTTTTAAACATCAACTTGTTTTACTCCAATTTAAAATTCGCAAAACATCTCGAACGTGAATACAAAAATGCAAGTGTGTGCAAATGCAAACATTTGTTTCATTCCCATTGAACTCGTTATGGACTTTGAAGTGGGAATATTTGTGTTGATCCCTTTATGCGTATGGGTGATGTTTGTTGGATGCGCGATATATTGAAAACGCCACATAAAAAATGACATTTCAGAAATTATGACCTACATTTCTGGTTTTGAGTATTCATACTAGTACGGGTAACCGGAACCGTATCCAATATCTGCCACCTCGCTAATCCTATTATAATAATCAATATTAAGTAAGTAGACAGAAAGGAACAACTCCAAGGTTCAAATTGACGATAACACTTTGAGAAGACAACCTTGACACATATTTAAAGCTTCAAGTATTGTTTTATTGGATTAAAAAATTAAGATAACCAATCTTCCGGTTGTATTGTAATTAATTAAAGTTTAATCGTTAATTTTAATGATTAAGTGGTCTGTATAATAATTTCTGGTGTTGTTATGTTAACTCTCCATGTTTTCAATGCCGCTAAATTACTCTTGAAAACGAAAACATTGAGCGTCAGTGGGACAATATTATAAATTAAACAACCTTCATTTTATTAACAAACTTGTTTGTTTCTTGCAAAATGCAACATAAATCAAAAGGCACAGAGTATCGCTGGGCAGTAGTAACCAGATGTAATTTAAGTTAGGTGATCAGACGAAAACGGACGGAAATTTCGTGCGTTACTGATAGCGCTTGCATCACTTTTATTTGAGGGTTTCTAAAACGTGATTATTCATCTTTTGTAGAAAATTCGTTTCATCTTTCGGTTGAGTGCAGCCTCGATGTTAATATTGAACGTACGTTATTTGTTGCAAATAGCGTTTTATTTATTTTTTGGTTGAGGTCGCCATATCCAACCCACTGAGCGCGACGTGTCGCGGGTTTGATCCCCGCGTAGGACAAGCACTTGTGTGAACCACGAATGATTGTTCTGAGTTTGGGCGTCTTTGTGGGTGCGATTTGAATGTTTGCGAATAGTTTTTAAATAAAACAAAAATATTTAAAAATATAAAAATAATTTATTTTCGAGTATTTATAACTAGTTATCAGGCGTTTATCACAGAGATCACGTGTTCAGCTGGTTTGTTTGTTCTTGCCGAGCTGCTCGGCGTCCTCGAAGGTGTCGGGCAGCTTGGTGCCCAGCGTCTCCGGCGTCGTGAAGATCAGCAGGCCGGACAGCAGCGCGAAGCTGCCGAATAGCACCGACGGGAACGGCTCCCACACTTCCAAGGCCTGGCAAAAATAAGTATAATATATTATAATATAGCCCTCGCTTAATATATGAAGATAGGCAAAAATATAGTTTCTTTGGTTTAATTTCGGGATTCAGGGGATCAAGGCGTTTTAGTCAGAGCCGGAGCCGTTACGTCGATTCCTGACCTTATAGAAGCCAAATTTTTTACCTCATTACAAAAAAAAACTTTTGTCTTGTATAAAAGGAAGACTCACAAGTGCAGGAGTGAGTGGCGCGGTGATGGAGCCGAGCCGGCCCACCATGGAAGAGAAGGCAAACAGGTTATGGCGGTACTTGGTAGGGTACAGCTCCGCCGTGTACACGTACACTGACGTCATCACGATGGCGATGCAGTACTTGCCGAACAGGTACAGCGCCAGCTGCACGCCATCGTTACCTGAAGCACACAATTCATAGCATTATCAGCAGGGATAAATCACAATACCTTAGCTATTCAATATTTTAAAATGATATGTATATATATAATGATATTCCTTCGAAATCCTTACGGAAGTAGGTACTAGGTAGGTATAATACTTATAGAGTAATTAATAGATAAATAATATTTACCATCAGGCATAAAAGCGAAAGCGAACTGGCAGCCGGCACAGAGCCAGTACGCGCAGATGAGCACGGGCTTGCGGCCCACGCGGTCCAGCAGCAGGATGGCCGTCCAGTAGCCGGGGATCTCAATGGCCGCTACCGCCACGTAGTTCAAGTACCCGTTGCCCGTCATGTTCACAGAGTTGATGTTCATGCCGTAGTACACCAGCGTGTTCGTGATCCACCAGATGGGCGACACTATGCACCGCGACAGGATCACGCGGGATCTCAGAACCAGAATAGGCAACCATGGCTCTGCTACCTTTTCTTTCTTCTTCTCGGCTTCAGCTGTGGCACGTAAAGCTTGTAAACTCTTTTCAGACAGCTCTTTCTTGTTAGCCTTTGCAACTTTCTTCAAAATCTGTTCGGACTCTTCGTAACGGCCTTTGATCATAAGCCAACGCACGGATTCTGAGAGGATCCAGAAATAACTGACGACGAGGATCTGTGGTGCGTACAGGACCTGGGTAAGGGGGCGCCATGACGGTACACCCCACGCGATGAACCCGAGGATCACCTGCCCGAGGGCGAAGAGAGTAGAGATTGTCGCTCCAGCTATCACACGGTACTTTGGACCCACCAATTCCGTTACTGTAAGTTAGAAAATTTTATTTTAATAATTTATTTCTTGCAAACGGTTTAATTGGTTAAATATACATCCTAAACGATTAGCCTATTCAACATAAAAGGAATAACACCCTAAAAGTCACTTTTAGACTTTTTCGTGAAGCTTTGTGTAACTTGAACTTACCTAAAATATAGCATGAGGAGTAAGCGCCGGCCCCCACTGAGGACTCAATAACCTCAAGCGCGAGGAACCACTCGTAGGAGTTGACGAAGGAGCGCACGAGGCCGATCCAGCCGGTGTTGAAGGCGTTGATGGTGAGCGCCACGCGGCGGCCCCAGCGGTCCGAGATGTAGCCCGTGATGGGCAGCACCAGCAGCGTGCCGATCGTGCGGATGGAGCCGATCTGCGAGCGCCGCCACTCGTCACACGCCATGTCGAACTGGAAAGAGCAGGTGCTTATGTAGCTCAACATAAGGATAACTCGGCTCATTAGAAAACGGCATCACTATATAACTAACTACCTATTAAGATTATTTTGTAATACATGTCAATTGTGGTACATGTCTGCTAAACGAAGAAGGTTAATATGATGGTGCACCTAGGGCCTCTACTGTAACGTTTTAAAAGAGTCTGCAAAACGGCCTACTTTAAATAAAACCTTTTGTTTTTACTTGTTTCTTAGTCTACCCAAAATGGTATTTCATATAAATTTATCAATTCAACATTTCGTATAGTTCGTTCACAAGAGCAAAAAGCCTATTATTTTAGTGACGATGGTGCCTACTTACAGAATAAGTCATCATTTCATCTTATAAGGATACTAGAACGAAAGTGTGAAGGTTAGCTCTTTGCAAATGGGGTTAAGTTCACCTCTTCCTGCTATCTCTATAAACATTATTATCTGGTCTATCATTCAAAATAATACAACTGATTACGATAAAGTTTATAATCGGATTACCGTATCATTACATTCCGCATTCGATATATCAATGAAGAGGGTTTTTGACATAATAAAATTTATAAACTTTATTTATTGCTACGATAACGAACACCGTCATTATCACCAAAAGTAGCACGTGCTACAGAGTAAATCGTATTCGTTTTGTATGTCTATGACCACCACTCGAAGATAATTTCTGACCAGAATTACCTGGCGGCTATTAGATACAGAATATAGACTGAACAGTGATAGCAATACTCTTACCTTTTTTATTCCCCCTCAAAGGAACTTTAGGAACCCAACTTGAGTTTTTATTTATTCCTGGATATGCAGATATTATTATGATTTATCGAGGTCATTTAAAAAATATATATTTATCATAAAATAATCCACTTAATAAAAAATATGGTAATATAGATAAGATTAACAGGCTGCATAAAGTGCCGAAACGCATATTTTATTTGAAAATATACTTTACAAGATGATAAAACAACCGTGTACGTGTGATGACGAAATTGTTTTTAAAATAAATAGGTACCTAAAATATTATCTTATGCCAAACTTTTTGGATTTGCAGTCCACAAATCAAATAGTCAATAAATCCCATGGAGGTTTGATTGTTTATCTACACCAATCTATAATTATCTTGTGAATCTTAAGTTATCACTAGGAAGTCCAACAATAAAAATCTATAGACTCTTTAAAACGATAAACAATGCTTTGGAAGTCAAAAGCAGTTCCGTTCAGTCAAAGAAACCTTAATAAACTGGAATTACAATTACATGCCTCATTTTACATGCCTCGTTATGGTTTTTCGAGTATCTTGATTGTGATGTTGGTCAAAATTTTCGTAGTACGACAAAAGTACTTCAAATTACTAGCCTATTATAACATGGGTAACTTACATCATAAACAACACTGAGCTGGTTCTCATACACGTAGGCGTCACACTCTTGCGTCTGCGTGCGGTCGAACAGCTCGGCGGGGCAGGTGCCGGGCGCCACCACCGCTGACGTCACGTTGCGGTACCGCTCGCAGCCCTCGAAGCTGGTCTGCGTCGTGCCCGGGATCGCGTTCAGCACCCACGACGGAGCGAAATCCGGATTGTCGCCGTCGCACTCCGGGACCAGGCATCTGAGAAATGTAGGGTAGGAAATTATATACGCCGTTACTAGTGTAGTCAGAGAAACCATTTGAATATCTATGGATAAATTTTGTGTTATAGAAAATGGTATATTTTCTCAGTTTAAGCCATGGTTAGATATATTGAGAGACCTTATTATGTATGTAATGTTTTAGAGTTTTGTATGAATATACATAGGTATAGAGACACCTCGTTTAAGCACTCTTGGTAAGTACTCACTGATACCTTTGCGTATATTGTGTACTTTACCCAGAGTCGTACCCGCGCCGGAAACCGGATACATACGTCGGTCAAGAGCCTAACATAACTGTCGGAATATACTTATATAAAGCGAGCCTTTTGCTCATCTGCTAATTAAAACACCAATTTTGGAATACAGATAACTGGGAAGACTTTAAAAGTAAAATGTAAAATAAATAAAAATACTGATGGCGAGTATGCAGGTTTCGCATCTATAGAATAAATTTTCAGAGATTTATTTGGAATGAATGCATCTAAGTTAGTCTTACCTTGTGTTTATCCTGGCAGTGGTAAAAATATATTCTCCTGAAGCAAAGGCTGAGAATATAACAGGGAAAGCAGCCAGTAACAACGTCACGATCTGGTATTTTCCAAACTGGCCCACTTCGTCCACCAGGATATTGTCCAAGTCTATGGGCTTGTTGGCTTTTCCCGCCTCAGCCTTCTCGTCGGCAGTCATGTTTCTAGTTGTTTATTCTCTCGGTACTTGATCTTTAAGGAGAGCGGTACGCGACACAGCGCGACCACTCCGAGAATAATGCCGAAATTGGCGGCATCCAACCTGGGATTACTTTAATTAATCAGCACACGTCAACTCAAGGTTAACGCTATTAGCAAGTATCTGAATACTAATGATAATATTTATCACTTATATTATTAGGGATAAGAAAAACAATAAACTAATATGCGTACCACTAGTAAAGTTTCACGCAATTCTAGGGATTATTACATCAAGGCAAGGATGAAAGTCGCGTGCAAGAAAATTATGAATAAATTAAACTTTGATAAGCCTTTGGTCCACGGGCCACACGTGAGCTAGATAAGTTCTTCACCGGTCAGTATCTGCTTAATTTGTTACCGATAAGTGATAGCGAACGTACTTGATCCTGTCATCATTCAATGATAACGTTGTTGTGCTCGAGTAATCACTGATGAAAACTTCCACTTCAGCTAATCGTGTAATGGATAACCGATTAATAGTACTAAGTACATGCAAACTTCATAAGTGTCGAAGATAACAATTAAACGGCCACACTGTCTTAAAACTATTTAATGCACCATAATAATTAATATCACTCGCTATCGGAGTCCACATTAGACGTCCTTTCTCGTTTTAGTTTCACTACTTGTCTGTCTCTCATTTTCAAACTGTTGATGAGCTTCATGACTTGTATCCGGAACTCGAACTTGGCGGTCTCGGAGAGTTTCTTGACGGAGGGCGTGATGGACTTGAAGAAGGCTCTGTCCTCGTCCTCCTCTTTCTGTATGAGGTTGGCGAGGACGGTGACGATGTTCTCGTCGCAGTCATCCTTGCCGCCGCTGTAGTCGAGCTTGGGCCGCTTGGCGGGGCCGGCGCCGGCGTCGTTCTCCACGCCCTCATCGATGTCCACGAACACCTCGTTGAGCCAGTTGTGTGTGTTGTCGTTGTCTCCCTCGTCATTAGAAGCGCGCTCCTCCATGAAGCTCTTGTCTCCGTGGCCCTTCTTATCCACCAGGTAGATGGGGTCGAGAAACTGCATCTCCTCGGAGTACAAGTACGGCCGCCGCACTCCGGGCTTGCGTGATTTTACATATGAGTCCCGCACGTTATACCACTTCCTTGTGATTATTGTACCTGTTAAACAAATTGAAAAAAAAATTCTACATCACCAAACCATAGAATCCTGACAAAAAAAAATAGTGAGAAATGAAAGCCAAGTTCAAGTTATGATTTTTGCTTTGTGTTGACTTCAACTGAAATTTAATGAATGAATTCGTGTAATAGGTACTACAAACGGTAATACATATTGGCCAATTCTCTTATTTGAAATTGGCTTGCTTAAGCGTGTTCAGATACTTTACGACAATATGTACCTCTCAAATAGATCGTGAAAAATATACATTTTACTTAAGAAAATAAATTGTCGTATGTTGCTGACCTATAAGGTTCTTCTTGCTGTCGTCGAGCGTGTCGTAGGCGGGCTCGAACTCGAGGTAGATGTCGTGCCAGCACTTGTCCTTCTCGGCGCGGTCGCGGTACGAGGGGTGGCAGCGGTCCCACAGGCACCGCTTCTTGCGAACCAACTCGATCAGCTCGCGAGTTGCTATCATCTTCTTCGAGAACCGCTGCATGCTGGTACTGCACGTGGTAACATACCAATGTACTAAGCACTCATACTCTTACCAAGTTATATCAATATTCGGAAGGACATTATGAAAAGGCAGCGTAAGTCGCAACCACAAACATTTTTGTACTTAAATTATAATCTGTTTACATTTCAAAATATCGATTGATCTATAAAAATGTGTAATATTAAGCCTAAGATTTATGTTGATGTAAGGTACCTGCGCCGATAATAGAGTTTTCGTTAAAGTTACTTTTTTTTAACTAACTGTTCCGCATTTAGCTAAGGTATCACCAGTTTGAGTTCAGATTTTGACTTGAACAAATTCCCATTAGTATCTATGTATATGTAGTAATATATTATGTCATCCCGTACCAATTCTAATAAGTATCAGAAATGCGAGTTTAAAAAGTAGAGTTCTTAATTGATAAATGTCGTTTGGTTCTGAGTCATTAACGTCAATCTAAAACAATTGAATAGCTATTATGTTTAAATCACCACGTTTTAAGAAACCTGATCATTATTGCGGATTTCACTAAAACACTATAAAAGTTCATTGACAACTAGTATGCAAATATAGGTAAACACCGCTGACCTTGAACTACTTTGTAGAATATTGAACTAAGAAACAGAATAAAGACGTCAATCGACCTTACAGCTACTAACATAGAGACCAAAATAGAATGACCGCGCTGGTAAGCGCGCGCAATGTCACGACTTGCATATTATCAACGATTTAATATAGAGACTCGTTTTAATATTGTTTGTAAATAATATTAGAAAAATAAACAAAATCTCAAAGCTCAGTGAAAGTGTTTCCGTGCGGCTCGCTGTGTGAGTAGCGCCGACCTACCTTGTGTCCGAGTCCGACATTATCGATATCTTCAAACTGCTCTTATCCGGTTTCAAAATGGCCGTTTCTCTTAAAATTTTCACAAAACTTAGTTAAAACTACTTTAACCACATTTTTGACGTCAAATTTTCAGTGTTTTGTTATAATAAATGTATATTTTGTAGTAAACGTTGTGCAAAAATGCGTATATTCCCCTAGCGAGTTTACACAATACTGTCGGCGGCGAAGCGGAGCGGCAGCCGCGCGCCGGACGGCCGCTATCCGGTCCGCAGAACGGCAACGCCGCGTACGGGATTTGGAAGAGTCGCAACGTAGCGCGCTCTACTATGGAGAGCTACTTATTGTTTGTATAATGTCGGGTTGACACCGTCTTTGTATTTTTTCCGTAGGCACGGGTAATGTCTCGGCCTGCTTTTTTATTTATATTGTAGGCAAAGAGGTATTGCTCGGTATTGCGCTTAGTTGCTTGAAGATCCGATGTTTCAATGATTTAAAAACAACGAGCGGAAACTACGGTAGTTGATTGTAAGTCGCTGGCTTTTTCAAGCGCCGGAAGATGCTAGATATATACATGATTTAAAACAAAAGAAACGCATGTATTTTCGTAAACAACACTTTATTAATTCTTAATAATAATAATGTTTTTAACGAAATAGAATCCGATAAAAAAATAAATAAAGAAATAAAATTTTATCTTTATATTACCTTTCCTTTAATTATTAAGATTGATTTAGGTACTTTATTTATTTTTTTGTATCGTATATTGACTAGGTAAATATTTTTATTCAGTATGATACTTATCGTCTAACTTACAGAAAACTAGGTGTTTACTTTTTATACATGGTACATAGCTCCATGTCTCCAAAATGGGCATACAGTTTAACCTAAGAAATGCGGTTTTTTAGGTCATAGTCAAACGCCTCCGAGTCGAAAAACCATCTTGATTGTTTAAGCAGCTGATTTGTATGGCTTTTGTTTGAGAAAAAATTATTTTTTTGAAGGCCCTTGAAGGTTTCATGATGTTAAGTGTGAGTTAACCCGTAACGTTCATCTCCTCGTTATCCAACATGTGACGTCAGTAGTCAGTATCGGAGTCCTGGTGCGTGTCGCGCGGCTTGATGATGCCGAGCTTGGTGGCGAGCGCGGCCACGTTGGCGCGCACCTCCTCCTGCACCAGGTTGAAGGACATGGCGAGCAGCGCGATGCCGAACAGCAGGTACAGCGAGCACAGCGCGATTGAGTGCACCGCCGCCGCCGCGTCGTCCACGCTCTGACCCTGGCCGGGCGAGAAACCGAAATATTTACCTTACTATCAAAAGACTAAAAATAAGGAAGCCGGTAAAGTCGTCAAGGATATACGAAGGTGTAACCGCAATCGAAAAAATAAAGGGAACCCAATTACAATACAGGGAAATAATAAAGGGAAAAACTGTAAGAGGAATTTTCATTATTTATCCCTTTGCTGACTCATTCACAAATCCAGGAAAGTGAAGAAGACAAGATTATTCATCTTGAAATGTTATGTAGCAATAAAACTTGTAGCTTCCAAGGAGGTAATCACCTGCGCAGGTACAAAGTCCCCGAAGCCAATGGTGGTGAGAGTGATGAAGCAGAAGTAGGCGGCGTCCAGGTAGGCCCAGCCCTCCCAGCTCTTGAAGAGGAACGTGCCTGCCACGATGTACGACGCCACTAGGAACACGCACAGCCAGATGGGAACCGGCTTGATCTGCACCGCGACACAAACATAAAAAGGTTTGAGAGGCTAGCAAACAATGCAATAATCGATATAACGTAGGTTTGATTGAGTTACTAATATCAGCTTACCTCTTCTTTCACCACGTCAGGCTGAACATGGTATATGTCTGATTGGCGAGAACCCCATGCTGAAATTAAAGCAAAATAAGTAAGATCCTGCTGTAAGTATTTACTCCTGCTATATTAGAGTACTCTTGTCAATTACCTGCAGGTGGTCTCCGTCGCGGCATCACGGCTATTTCATCGCTCCAGTCATCCCTTTCCAAGGAAGGCGTCTGAACAAAGAATCATTTTACAAACGGGTACATAACAAGATGCTTTAGGAAGCAAATTACGTATTAGTAAAAAAGAGAAAAAATTTTTTAATGGCTCATTTTGCCGTCATCATGGGTAATAGCAAATGCGCAATTACACGTACTCGTGTGCGATGCCTGGTGTCGTCCACAGTGTAAAGGCGGCGCAGCGGGCGGCGCGGCTCGGGCGCGCGCTCCTCCTCCCAGCGCGGCTCGTGCTCGTACATGGCGGAGCGCGCGCGGCGCTGGCGCCGGCCCGCACGCTCGCACACCTCGTCGCGCTCGAAGTACTCCGACCTGCCTCGCTCTGACCTAACAGATAGCGCCACATAATCAACAATTAACACATATCATGTTCTTCCACTGATATTAAATGGCAATGTTACGATTACCATGGAAAGTAGTCTATAATGGAGAATTTCAAACTACAAATAAGTTTTATTTAATGAAGTTGCCTGCTGTACCTCCAGTCTCGCCTCGGCCGGCGTCCCCTCTGGTAGTCGAACTCGTAGTCCTCATCCTCGGGGTCATACCCGCGGTCCCGGGCCGCCGGCTCGTCCCGCTCGCGGCGCCGCTCGCGCTCCAGCGCCTGCCTTTCCTTGAAGTTCTCGTAGTCCACGTCGTGCAGGTCGTGCATCTCGAACATGTCTTTCGGGTCATCCTCGAAATGCCTTTGGTCATCGAAGTCCCGCCGCGGCCCGTACTCCGGCTTCGCTTTAGCCGGGCGTGGCAACGACTTACTGCGTAGCTCGGACTTGGATGCTTTCTTAACGTGATGCGTCTCCAAATCTTTTAAAGCCGCTTCTAAGTCTTCCAGCGGTAAGGAAATTTTGGGGAATTCTTCTGTAATAGGGAATAACATGTAGGTACTTTCAATACCTGATTTTATAGAGTCAATATAGCTATTGTTTTACCTTCTGCCTCATCGTCATAGTTGTCTCGACCTTCTCGACTGTACTTCTCATAACGCACAGGTGAGCGATCTTCAGGATCGTAGTCTCTGATACCTAAAACCAATAATTTGATAACCATAACGAAATATGGAAAAGTAGAGTTCCTATAATAAGATTAGTGTACGGTACAATCCTAGTAAAGAGGTAATATTAGTAGTAGGTTACCATGTGGCCGAGCGTACACGGGAGGCTGCGTGTGTGAGCGTGTGCGCGGCAGTGACGTGGTGTGCGCGGGTGCGGGCGGTGGCAGAGCCTGCCGGGAGCGCCGCACGCGCCCGCTACTGTACCCGCTGTCACGGTACCTGTCGCAAGGGCATTTTATAAACCCTACTTCAACATTCATAGCTCATCTCACTACAGAGTCTCTAATGTATAATACTTATAAATAACTAAGGACTCTTGACCTGCAGTCGGTGTCGGAGTGCGCTCGCTCGACGGGCCGGCCTCGCCGTCGTGTAGAGCCGCGCACGCTGCCGCCGCGCACTGAACGTCTGTGTTAACAAACACTATTAAAACCGAACATAGGTACCTTTTTTAATAAGGTTTTAGGATTTATTCAGGTCTATTATTTCTAGGTCAGCTACACTAATTGAAAAGGTTGATCGTACATTGCTATAGTATGATTAAGGCAATAAGGTAACATAGTAGTGCTGGACTGACCTCGTCGACGGATGATGCCGGTGACGTCGTTTTGGTGGGCGCGTGCACACATAGCAGCAAACACGCCAGTATAGGAATCTGCAAGGAATTCTCATATATTACTCCTTAATTGTTAACCAAGAGAACGAATATAAAGCATGCAAAGAGACGAAGATGCGCCTAAAATTTAAATCTGAGCAATTCATCAGAATGAGCAATTTATTGAGAAAAAAAACACCTTGAACCGTTTCCGATTGTGAGAGAGTACCTTTTTCAAAAAGTTCCTAAAAATATTATCAAAACTATAAATTTTAGATTCATCCCTTTGAGGTTGTGCTTATGTTAAAGCCTAAAAATTTGTGAAGAGAGAATAATAAATACCTTATTAGTTTTTATTATTTTTTATACATGTGCCTTTGTATCAGACTTTTGCAATCAATAAACAATCAGTACATTTTGTAGCAAAATTGCCTTATGATAATATCTTAGCAATCACTGCGCAGTCGTTTTGTTGCCATTTTTATATTTCAATTCCCATGTCCTGTAAATTATAACACTTATACTATTGTAGAGTCTACGCACCTGAAGGAAGACGCCATGACGTCACCGATGTTGGAGAGACACAGCAGCATGAGCGGGATGCCCAGGATTGCGTAGAATATTGTCACCACCTTCCCAGTTTGAGTCTTCGGCGCTATGTGCCCATACCCTGTGGAATTTCATCGAAATTGGTGAAGCCGTTTGAATGTGCAACAAGCACACACGTGTTATAATTATATTATTTTTATAACCGTACTTATTTACAATCACTATTTGGTCAGATAGAATAATGAATGTACCTTTGTTATACTCGAGATTGACATTACGCACATAATCACTTGTGAGCTGTCACAATTTTTTGTATAAATGCCGACCTGGTACTAATCTTTCGTTCACATTTGTATCAGCATCGGTGGTTCAGTGGTAGAATGCTCGCCTGCCACGCGGGCGGCCCGGGTTCGATTCCCGGCCGATGCATCTCTTTTTGCATCTTAAAACAATGTTTTATATAATTTTGTGTTATAATTACATGGCTTTTAATACCGTCACAGAAAGTTAAGTTATTTCAACATTATATCGGATGAAAGTACAATAGTTAGTAGGTTAGCGACTTGGTTTAGCAACGCATATTGCTAGCACTATGCAGCGGTCTCGCAATGACTTGGGAATTCCGCTGCGCGGTATTGAGTACGAGCGTAGTGTATGGAAGGGATATAGTAAACGATGGCAGCGCACGGTGTGGCAGAATTGTGTAACAAAAGGGGTTAGTGAAACTTGTCAAACGCTGTTTTGAAAATGGGTCATTCTCCGGTGACAACCCGAGAACTATTTATCTGTAATAAATAAATAAAATCGTTAATAGATATATACTTTAACTACCGTAGAATACTAAAATGTGTGAATGTTTTTAGGTTAGAAAAGTACTTACGTTTAAACTTGTGTTATAGGGTGTTACGGTCACCGATGTTTGACGAATGATGTTTGCTCGTATTAAATAACTATTGCCATTAGTTCTTAGTTCTTCGACATTCCTTACGTGTTCAGCTAAAACCATTTTTTTTCCCTTCAGCATAGTTTGGGGCTGGAAACTTATTTCATGTTTTACACTCTCAAAACCAGTTTTTATAATCACATCCATGTTCTCCTTAATTGTTTTTAACATATATCTATAAAAACACTATTTATTGTCTTTCTATATATTTACTTTATTTATTTTAGAACAATAAACATTATGCACTTGTCATTCACTGTTTGACATACTCCCCTTTTGTTGCGTTTACATGGTGGCGCTGGTGTCGTGCACGTTCCGTATAAACAACTCGTTCTTATATTACTTAAATGCCTAATTGGCCTACATAGGTCTGACAGTCCCGAAACAATCAAAAGGACGCACAAAATGGGGTCATACTATACTCATGTTTGAAACATATTTCAATCATGTTTGTTACCAGTTAAAAAAAACTTATAGAAAATCTGCAAATATAAAGTTTCCAATCCTAATCCTTATCACCATTCTTTAAACTAGTAAAATGTTTCTGATTATAATTTAATAGACATTCTCTGTCTGAATTAGCTATCCAGCAACATCTTACCCACAAGGGTATTCTTCGATGACAACACTACTCATATTATTTACTAGCTGTTTCCCGCGACTTCGTCCACGTGGGTAGAATATAAGTTATGATTTATACCTGCCCTGTTTTTTTTTCACATTTTCCATTATAACTTCGCTCCTATTAGTCGGAGCATGATGGTTTATAGCCTAAAGCCTTCCTCGATGAATGGTATAATCAACACAAAAAGAATTTTTCAATTTGGACCAGTAGTTCCTGATATTAGCGCGTTCAAACAAACGAACAAACTCTTCAGCTTTATATATTAGTATAGATTACGATATGTTGTATATTTTTAAGCTATTCATAAACATTACATATTTTCCTTCACACGATTCGAATGATCTCATATCAACTAGATGCATTATCGTCAAGTAATAGATTTTCTAAGTATGTTTTCTTTTTTTCTCTCTATTTACAATTCTTTGTAAAATTATTAATCATTTCAGAAGAATACCTTTGTCAGTAAGTAACAATAATTTCAAAAAACAGATTTTTAAATGGATAACTCTACTTCGGCGAAAAGATTTTATGTACCCGCGTAAATCTCAGAAACGTGTAATAAATTTCTTTATTACAGTAGATAAGGCTCAGTTCGGTCATAGATATTTTATATAAAATTCTATTATGATTGTCGCACCTGCGTCTCTTGTATAACTGATAGAAAACTAATGAACATGACATAACATAATCGAAGTCTTTTACTGCGGCTTTATGTAACGCGCTAGGTATGTGCTCACACGTGTCCACTGGATTTCGGTGATATTATTTACGCTCCATTGATTTATATGCTACCATAAGATTAGCATGTGTCCCTTCCGCGTCCACATCCTTTCAAACATAATTATAAATTGGTGTGAACAACACCTCTATTTCAATACACTTTCGGTTGATTTTCGTGGTTCGTTGCTAGTACTGATGTGTTGTCCATCGTGACCGACAAAAATAAATCGTAATTATAACATTATCTGCGATCAATAAGCTGGTAAATACGTAGGTTTTTTGTGAAATCGAACGGTTTCCTGTGTTATTTGAAACGGATACCGGCGAGGTCGGCTTCTTGCGACCTCTCAACATGTATGGAGCACGGTGACGCCGGCCGCCGAGCCGCGCCGCTGCTGCTGCTCATGTGGGACTTTCCGAGCTATTATAATAAATCTGAGTAAATACGTACTAACTTAAATTATTCGGCAGAAGTCATAATACCTTTATACTACTCAGTTCTCAGTTCGTGGAAACTTCGAATCAATTTCGACTCTACTTTTTCTTCAAAATAGATTTATTCATTGTTCAGCACCAACAATTGCCATGCCACAACAATAAACTAAAAAAATATCGAGTTTCCAATTAAGAATAAGGAACAGCTAGATATGTATATTAATTTAGTATGTATTTTTGAAATATGAGTGCAAACGTATGTATCCACGCTACACTCTTGAAAAGTCAGTAATACAGCACAATACATTGAAATATGTTTTTGTAACTAAATTAATATTTGAGTATATTATTTAGATCATATATTATTAGAGTTATAAATGACCGGCCTTGTTTTATCCGAATATGGTAATTATGAGCTAAAGTAAAGGACAAGGTTTATTGTGTCTCGTCATCTATATCACGATTATGTTTTAAAATTTAGTGAAAACCGAATGTGGTGAAATATATTATGTAAGAATACTCGACACATGACAAGATAAAACTGACAAAGTTTAACACATATCATGTACTAAGAAGAAAACCGTGAGTGGCGTGCTTCTGGGTTTCATGCTTTAGCGATTGTCCAAGGAAGAGCCAGTACTTACACTATTTTTAAATTAGAACTAGCAGACAGACTTGTCGGAAACTACGCGCTAAATATCACAATCATTTTCAAATTCTACTTTTGTATGTAAAGAGTCAACGTCCTTTTCAGTATTTGTTAGTGCAGCTCTATTTTCCGCTGTCGCTGCCAGTTCCTCTCAGCTCTGTACCCATCAAAATTAGAAGATAATAGAGACATAATAGCAGAGATTGCAGCCTCCTGTTAGTGTAATTGGGTCGTCGATAGCAGAACAATAGCGATTGGGCGTCGTTAGCGCCGACCTCCGTGCTTCCCCAGCGAACAGTGACAGCGAGATGCTGAGTGCTGTGTCCATACGGAACCAGCACACCCGGACACTTTCCCTTTCAGTTATCAATGGTTTTTAAATATTTTCTAGGCGACAAAAACAAATAGCATATAAGGAGAGTTTTAGATATATAGGGCATAATACCAAGGAGAGTCTACAAGTAAAAATGTATGCCAATAAAATTATTCCTTATTTTTTTAGAACCATCGTTCATGTTCTATGTTGGTACGACTGATATTGTAAACTTTGAGTTTAGTTAAACCGTTTTGTGTTATGTTTAATTATTAAGAAAAGTTATAATTTGTTTAGGGATGGTGTTACTATCTTTGCCTGGAGTATCGGTGTCCCAGATCGACGAAACGTGTAGTGTTCGCGACGACCTTCAACTTACGACACGTAGCGTCACCCTTCAGTGTTGCGCCGCTAAACTGTTGCCGAGACCCTAACGGGGTGATTAACTTATAAAATTTAAAACAAATTGAAATATATAAAACGTACAGTAAACGTAAAACGTACAGATACCGCCTAAACTTAGTAATTTAGATTTCCATATTGACCTTTCTAACTAAATGAATTATCATTAGTACCTGTCTCTTATGTTACAAAATAAAATTGATTAAAATGAAATGAAATAAAAACTCTATAACTTTCATTAGACGTAAAACTCATTCCGTCTAAATCTTTGGAAAGAGTCTTGCATTGAACCAGCTTTAATGAACCCTCGGTTTTGCATGTTGCAAGTGTTTCAGTTTGTAATTCGTCGGCAGCAGCATGTTAGCGGCGCGGCGCGTACGCAAGTGCAGCTGAAACCTGCGGCGGCGGCTGCAGAGCGCGCAGTTACATAACGCGGGGCAAGCAGAGCAGTCGCTCCAGTACTCAGCCGCGTTACACCGGTGTCATGTGTTGACCGAAATATTAAAATTAATACATCTCAAGTACAAATTAATAATTTATTTAATCTGGTGCAGTTTCTATCGAAGTATGAATTTTGGTTCGTATTTGTTTATTTATTTTTTTGCTTAATTCATATCAAAAGTATAATTTTATTGGTGTAATTTCATTTTATTTTACTAATATTATAATTCATAGTCATAATTATAATATTTTCTACTAATTTGTTAAAACTCTAAAACCTGACTAAAATTTATTAAACAAGTATAAAAGCAAATTTTTCAATAAAATATGAAAAAAATAAAAAATTAATTTGAAAATTACTACTAACATCGACATTTTAAGTTTTCTAAAATAACTCAGTTTGAAGGTGCTCAAAAGGGTCTACGCTGACCATGCGTATTTATATTACAATTAGAGTGTTAACAGAGACCAATCCACTATTCTGTCCAAAGGAAGTTTTGGTTAAGACCAGAGCGCTGGCAGCCCTTTATTAATAGTACCTGTGTCGAAGTGATTAACAAACTAAATCGATTTTAAATCACATGCTACGTAATATGAACTGAATTATTATCCCACTAATATTATAAAGTTTGTGAGTGTGTATATTTGTTACTTCTTCACGTCAAAACGGCTGAACTAATTTCAATGAAATTTGGTATGGACTTAGCTGAAACTCTGGATTAACACATAGGCTGCAATTTATTACGAGAAAATATCTTATTTCAAAACCACGCGGACAAAGTCGCGGGTAACAGCTAGTTTTTTATAATGTGATATGACTTTGGTCACATTTTAAGTAAAGGTTATCTAGCTGACGCGATTATCCTTGAATGTTTGCGCAACCCTTTTATTGGCCGCCCACGGGTTTCCCATAAAACGCTTAAATTCGTTCACCATTTAGGTATTTACCTACATTGCTGCTCATTTACAGAAGTGTATTATGTGTTACGTATTAAACAGGCAATGGTTATCAAACTAGTTATTTCAAAACAAAGCCTATCATGAGGTAGCGTGCGAAGACTAAAGAGAATTGCAACAGCATTAATATTAGTCGGTATTTAGTAATATTGCTTAGTTATGGCTTAGAAACTCGAATATATTTCGGCCCTACTATTTATGTTTTCAAGCAGTTTTGGATCACACGAGATTTTCTTTTAATACTGATCATATGTAAAAAAAAATAGTGAATTTTCACATTGACGAGTAGATAAAAAAATAATCCTTTGATCCTTACTGAAATGATCGACACCTAATTTCAAATTGCGCAATCAATGCATCTGATCACATTTCACGTAATATATTCAACACAGCATCGATGACGCGAGCTCACAGCTGGTGTTGCTTATTGTTTACATATAATAAAACAATCGCCTGTCGTTCGGATGTCCGAGTAACCGCCGCCGTGCTGTCATCGGCCCTCGATTCCTTGTCTACTATTAACTAACTTTTGAAACCAACATGACAACGATTTTGTTGTCTTATTACTACTTTTTTTCATTTGGTCTAAATGTAGTCGTAACTGTACATATGTTAAATATTTATTCCTAAAGCATTTTCTTGAAGGTTTCCCGCCCTACCGCTCAGCGGAAGTCGTTAGTTTTCAGATGACATCAACTCATTAACGTTGATGATTCCTCTTTGACTATAATGTTTATATGACGTCTATCTAGATTTCGCGTTGTTTTGTTAAAGCAAAATATGAGTTTATTTGGCAATGTTTTTTTAGTTTTGTTTCTTTATCAAAAGAAAGACCTTAAACCACTCTACAACTTCATTTTTTATCTGAGCTCCTTAATAAGACTTGATCGCTGCCTGAGCTTTTCATATTAAAATTTGCGTACCAAAAATATAATTTACTATTTGGAAAAGTTGTCTTAAATAATAATATTAAAAAACATAAGACGTATATATCGCAAGATACTCGTACGAATGATACATCACTACATAGGGCGTTTTAGAAAACTATCAGCCTCATATCCTCTGCGAAGCATGTTACTGCCAGCTAAACTAAAGTTCTAGAGTTTTGCAGTCATTGATAATTATTATAATAGTGTAAGAGAGGGATATTTGTAAACCGGCGCTCGTCAGCGACTTGTGTGCGCATGCGCGATGTTTGCAAACCTCAGCTCCACTGACTCATCCAGCACTAACCAACAGATACATTATCTAATTACTATTGTTTACTTGCAATAGTAACTTGTGCTCTCCTCACTTTTCATTTTTCTCCCCGACTAGATGAGATAGAAGTATATATCTCTTTACTTTCCCGCCCTCAATTATTTCTTTTCCAATATGTAAACCGTCATTTCCCCGCACCTGCAGTAAATATTCTCAGCACGGTATATTTCACGCATCTTAGTTTTCCATGATGTAACAATAACTAAGTCTATTCATGATTGCAGTTGTTTCAGGCATTATAAGCGCCATAAATGCCGCGCTTCCGTACAACTACAATTAAAATACTACTTTATTTGCATGTAATTACGCAACGTTTGGCCTGTAGTGTAGCCCAGGGATACATTGTGATTGCCATTGTCCTGTAAACACATGGGCAATTATTCTTGAGTCATTTGTGACTCATTCTTCAGACCCCATTCAGCATTGTCGCATTAATTAAAAACTACTCGATAATTATTGAAATTATTTGCATTTACTCATAAGATTATCGTCACGCGAATAAGATACGAAACCTTTTGTGAGTCACACTTCAATAAAAAACTATTAGCTAACTAAAAAACCAGTCGGTTTCCTCGCACCATTTGCTAACAATTATTTGTAATTTAACTATTGCAAAAAATACGTTCCATTTACTGTCATGTTTTTGTGAGCTAATAATTTAAAGCGATTTTTTATAGAGGCTTATTAAATCGAAGGACTATTAGATATAAGACTCTAGTGAACCCACAAAGTTTAAAAGGTGCAACGTGTAATTCCACGACAATGTAGAAAATCTTTAAGCGCTATATCCAAAATTTATTGCACACAATAATAAGCAGAGCTTTACTTCCTAAAATTGCTATCGTTTTAAGGTAACCGTCTTAGACTATTCTTCTATGCAGGGCAGAGGTGGATAGTGGTGGGCCCCTGGTACATGCCCCATCTCATTTTATATTAAAGTTCTCAACAACTTCAACAAGGCTTCCGCGTGTTAAACATTTCCTGTGTGCCAAAATTTTTCCCTAAACGAAAAAAGAAACAAATAGCACATTTATTGGTCTATCAGCTGGCGAGCAATTTCAATTTAATTTAAGTCAGATCATATTAAAATTCCAAAATTCTAGCCAATCTTGAAAACCTAAACTCTTGTGACAAAATTTTCGATTTTATCAGATTGTTGTAAAGGGATCACGATCGACTTTTCCCCTTACTATTTTATTTACATTGGTGATGATGGTATTCCGCAGGTGTGTGCTGGGTGGTGCTGGCGTGCGCGGTGGCGGCGCGGGCCGCGGACAAGCCGTGGCGCTGGCCGGAGGGCGCCGCCTCCGTGCGCATCGACACCAAGGTGCGCTTCCTCGACAGCGACAGCGAGGAGACCTTCAAGTGAGTATCTACTGGCTGTAGCCGACAGACTACGAAAACATGCACTTTCTATTACCAATATGGTGACCAAATATGAAGCAGAAACTTCCATATACCGAGATAAAATGCTGAAGATTAGGCCTTAGCGGTTCTCGATAAGAAAATACTATCTGTGATGGAAGATAGGTATCAAAACTTGGGATGTATAGACGAAATCCGCCCAAAACTGTTTCTGAGATTACTCTCGATGATCGATCATGAAACATGGATTTCGCCTAACAAAATATTTTTTGCCATTAATACTGACTCCGGTTTCGAATATAATAATGTAGTTTCTTTATGCAACGCAGTATTTGTTGGTGTTTTCCTAGACTTTCATATTTCCTAAGAGTAGCCCAGTAATCGCCTGACTTACTCTCTGTTGCAACAATTAGTAGTTAGTCTGGGGTTTGTCTGTTGCGTCGTTATTGACTTGCGTCATGAAACATTTAACAACATTTACATGTTGCACCGCCCTATATGGGAGGCAGCTTATATAAAAGTTTCTAGTTGAACTGATCTCATAGATAGGAGATTCTGTTCAAATCAATTCAAAATTCATTTATTCAAATTAGGCTACCAAGTAGCATTTTCTGAAGGTCAGATTAAATTGGACCAGTTTCGCCCACCCATCATATTGTTTCTTTAATCACCACACATTGTCCCAATGGAATGAACTAAAAAATATTGAAATAGACTTGGGAAGGGTCCCTACTCTAGGACTAAACACCAGCCTGTATTTATCCCACGGCTGGGCTTTTTCGGGTTTATAACCCGTTAATATATATGTAACCGATGTTAAATGACAAAAGTTACATAATCATGAAATTTTCCCCTTCTAATCATTTAATGCATGTAGTTAAAGTTTTTAATTACTTTTTAATCTTATTTTTAATTTAGTTTGTAACTACTTATTACGATTGAGAATTTGATCGGTGTAAATACCTCTTAAATGTTTATTGATATGTAAAACTACGTCATGCTTACAGGTGATAAAAATGATTATCCAACTGTACATTCTTTGTGGACAAGACATTTTAAAATCATGTAATCAGGCTATTCAGGACGTTCTCCATACCGCATATAATTTCAATCCATTCTGAACACGCAAATCCATCTTCCGAAATTTCATTCAAATGTTTTTCTTCGAATTACATTTTATTTTTGACCTCTACCTCCGTTATTACAGGTGTAAGCTTTGTTTTCGGCCTGTCGTTACCTAACTTGTTTGCCTCATAAATTGTGCTTAGTTTATTACTCGCACATACTTTAAGACTGGGTGTAACGTGTACTAAAAATAGTCATTAAAATGTTTGTTGTTCACGTCATTACAAACAAACGCTTTGTTTGGTTTAGTTAGCATTTTATTAACAGCCTCCGTCTCTTAGACTATATGTATAGTAAGAAAGACCTGGGATCAGTTTCTTGTTTCTGCTAAGAATATTAAAGTTGACTGGGCACAGACACTTCAGTAATTTATTTAATTATGTTAATTATAAAACTGGGGAATAAACGTAACATTTATATTTAGACATAATTTATTGCGTCTATGTTTTGCATGATGGCAACACGGCCTAGATGTCCAAAAGGGTCTTGCGGCCTCACCTTGCCTCCTACTCGTACATTGTTAAAATTTGATAACATCTAGTAGTGTAGTAAGGAGAAGAGCCATATAAGTGAAGTATTTCAATAATCTAGTGTTTTAATTATATTAAACTGCAAACGCAAGACTCTTTTTCATTGGGATAAAAAGTATTGGTAAATAAAGAAAAAAAATGAGAGCATGGTTGGTAATGGTTGATGCACTAAAAAGCCAATCATTTTTTTCGCTAACCTAAGTTATAATCAATGTTTAAAAGTTTTAAAAGTTTAAGTTAAAAAATATTATGCAAAAAAAAGCCCATGCAAATCTCACTATTTTTCAAAATTACTGAGGTTTATGTCTTAAAGGCTGTTGCAAATGAGTAATAATTTTAAAATGATCGCAACTCAACGTATTTTTGGGACATGCTCCAATGAGCGGACTGCGCCTGCACGAAGGCTAGCCTGGTGACAAGCTTGAAGTGATTACTCACACTTTTACATCTCTTAAGTTTCAAGCCGTTAGCCTTGAGATAAAAAAGTTCTTTGTACCTATCGATACTTGCTTAAGGAAAAGGTTCTCTACAAGTTTGGTATACATGTAGAGTGCAGGTTCCGGGCGGTTGGGCCACCTTGGCCGACATTGGGCCGCGTCCCCCACACAATGGGTCCCACGGCTCCGTCACTCCGCGAGAATAGCTTGCGTCATACCGCACCAGGTTTAATTCCACTAATTTAGCTGTAATTCGCCATATAATACAGTAATACTTTTACGACTATAATGGCCGTGAGCGTGAGGCGATAATGCAACGCGTGCGAGCTGCGCCTGCGCCGCGCGTCTGACGTATGTTGCGTATGTTATGCATACTGTGCACGGGTACCGAGACTTGTTCAGACAACGTTACTAAGTTACTGTACCAAGCAATTAATTTAAATTCTAGATCATTCTTGATTTGAGTACATTATTTAGGCCGCAGTAAGACACAGGATACTCATCACAATTAGGTTTTCCCGCGCACACGCAACATTATCCTAATAAGCACAACTTATCACGCATTTAGCAATTACTAGCAAGTTAATCGACTCCGGCACGCTACATCAATTAACCCCCAACATGATTACTGGTCGAGGTGCGATCCACAAAAACAACGTAAAAAGCTAATAAGAAA
Source organism: Trichoplusia ni (assembly GCF_003590095.1). Classification (NCBI taxonomy): domain Eukaryota; kingdom Metazoa; phylum Arthropoda; class Insecta; order Lepidoptera; family Noctuidae; genus Trichoplusia; species Trichoplusia ni. The sequence goes on from NC_039504.1 coordinate 4,675,636, forward strand.
CATTGATATGAACATTATGAACGGCTAGGTGGATGGTTCAGTGGCAACGATTTTTAACATTTAGAATCACTATTCCTCCTCCTATATTAAATTCTCACATATTCAACGGTAAAGTTTTGGTCGATTTGCAGTTTTGCGAGAGTTATCTGATTAATCTATTCTATATGGCGCGGAGGGACAATCTGACCTTCGTGGTGTGGTGTAAGGTCACTCCACAATTCCGATCACCGTATTTGTGAAGGTCTTTAAACTAAGTGACTTGCAATCATTCAGGTTAGAGAAATTACAAGCTCTTTAAAACGGTTAATACCTTCAACATAGACTGGACCAAAGACTTTAATTAAAAATCTCGAACTCGATTCCTAGTTATGAAATCTTAAGAATGAATTATGAAATTTAGAAAAAGAGTAAACACAAGCGGCTCGTAACAGCGGGTACAATGGTGGTGATGTAATTATGTTCGCCTAACGTTTAGCAACATGATGTATTGATGTAGAGTGTTGTAAGGGGCGGTACTGTAGGTACTGCAGAGGTGAGGCGAGGGTTACGACATCATCTCATTACTCCACTTAAGAGTCAAGAGTTAAGTGTAGCACGAAAAAAGTCGATTTGTATTGACAAAAACAACAGAAGCGCTTCATTACATAATTAATGAGTAAAAGCTCTTATCTTACTGGCATTAACAGAGATTTACACAATTATTCATGTAAATTTCCAGACACCTAGAGAAGGACGGACGTCGCGCCGCGCCTCAAGCTGACGACGTGCCGTTCCGGCAGCCGGTGGAGACGGAGGGCTTCTACAACCGGCCACCCGGCGCCGGCCAGTACCCCGTGCGGGTCGAGTCGCACCGCCAGCCCTACCAGGTCGACGGCAACGGGATATACCCCGTCGGGACTGATGAGTAAGTGTAAACACACGTATGATAAAGAGAAACGAAATGTTCGATAGTATATTTATAGATAACAAGCGAATCATTTGAATTTAGAATTCGGAATGATCGTTTTCCATCAAAGTACATTATTGAACATATAAATAGTTTAATGTTACTTTTATTTCACAGAAAACAGCGGCGCTTCTCAGACGGAACCCTCGACTCATTACAGTTCTGTAAATGTGTCGCAAACCCGGACTGCAACCCGCGACCCGAGTCGGCGGTGAGTCTGAATACACTCCGCAGCTATTCTACTCGTAGCTATCGGTCAGCTAACAAACAACGAATAAATAAAGGACTGATTAACGAACAGTGTTGTAATGTGTGATTTAGATCACCAATTTTAAACATAACTTGCATAGATTTCAAAAAATAATTTAAATAAAAGACCTACTTTTGTGTGTTTATGTATTCATGTGTTTGATTTCAGCGTTCATGCGGCGCTGGCAAGTACCTCTGCTGCTATAAACGACCCAACCCAGTGACTCAAAAGAACACAGGTAAACTCCACCAACCGATTTATACGATAGCACGACGACGATGCTTTTTAAGAATTAGAACATACCTACCAGTTAATTGTGATTACTACTTTTTCAGAGTTCTTTAATGAAGTAGAAGACGAGCGTCCCATGCTGTTGCCAGGCCAAGAGAACCTGGCGCGGCCCTTCCCGCCGCCGCCCGGCTCCGAACTCAACGGCTTCTTCGGACCATTTGGGCCCGGACACGGACATGAGTCATCACTAATAGGAGTGTTCGACAAACCACAGGGCGTGCTAGTAGGCCCGGGAGGGCCCACTGGTTCTGTTGGACCGCAGCATAAACCTAACCGACCAAATGTAGTACAGATTAAGCCTAGCGTTCCCAACTTGCTGGTCAGCCCCTCGGGACCCACTGGCATCATCGGACCCACACCTGGACCACACCATGAAGATGACGGAAGACGCAGTGAATCAGCACAAAGAGGAGTTCTAGTCGGACCTGGAGGCCCGACAGGTGTTATCGGTCCTTATGGCCGGCGAGGTGTACTGGTTGGACCCGGCGGACCCACAGGGATTATCGGCCCAGGCAGAGGAGGGCGACCCGGAGTGCTGGTAGGACCGGGTGGGCCCACTGGCATCATCGGACCCGGATACGGTAGGCAACAACACCCTGGCGTGCTCACTGGTCCGGGAGGCCCCACGGGCTACATCGGACCGGGACGGCAGATCCTGGTCGGCCCCGGAGGGCCCACCGGACACATCGGGCCGCAGGGGTACTTTAACAATTAACCGTGTCGTGTTCGTGTGCTCACTAATGCAGCTAATGTTACATGTCCTTGTTGTTTACGTTTAAGACTGTGAAGTGCAGTGTAGCTAGTGTATATTAATGTAAATATTTTGGTTAATTCGTACATACTATGCGTCCATGTCGTGCTAACGCGTTAATCCGTCCAGCTTTGCGTGTCCTGGCTGTGGTCCGTGTGTGTGGATCTCTGGTCCCGTGTCACCGGTGTGGACTCTTACAGGCTGCGCGCGCTGCAAGCGGAGGAAAAGCGGCCGAATGCTGCCAAGCAAAGTGCTCTCGCATATACAGAGGCGGGACGACCGACGCGACGACACTGGATTTTGTACTTGTAATAAATAACAAAAGAAAACATGTGTTTTCTTGGCTTTTATAATCCTTCTGTATTATGATCAAGTCAATTTCCGAATTTTGTTTATTGATTTTAACTCTTATTATATAAATTGCTCAGAATGTAGTTATCACATTAAATGAAGATAAAAAATATAATACGGGAAAACAACGTATTCCAAACGTCCGTCGTCGACGTTACGTTTACTTAGCTGCAGGAATCAACCGCTGAGTAACAAATCTCTGGCGAGCGTCAAACGCTGCGATTTCAAATGAAAACCGAAAGCTCGCGCAAGGTGTTTGAACTCCGCACATAATGTGCCAATAGAATGGCGAAATTATAAAGCTGACATTTCGTAAGTCGGATGTGTCGAATTTATAACGAAAATAAACGGGCGTGCTCGCGATACCGCGGGCAAAAAATGTGACGGATGGCGGGTTGGCAGCGCGCCAGGCGCCGGCGCACCTTGCCGCTCTAGGGATATACACAACAATACAACTCAGAAGGAAAACTTAGCAAGTCAGCCAATAGATAGTATCTGGAATTTAGGTGGAAGTGTCCTCAGAAGTAGCCGCCATCAATGTTATATGTTCATTTAAACTTTCTTCATAAAAATCTTGATTGAAAGGTCCAGGGGCAGTCAAGAGTCTCAACAATTTTTTAAAACTTTAAAGAATATTGGCATGTGTAGTGCCTTTTAGATGACAATATTTTTCAGTCAGTTGATAGCATATACACTATGTACTTACTTTAGGTTGAACTTCTACATAATTTGTGTTGGTACATACTATGCGTAAATTCCACTTATACACATTGTGTGACCAATTCCCTATTCTGATATTCCAGAAATACGTTTTATAGGTGCGCTAGCTTACGGGACGTTGGCAAGCCGCTCATATTATTTCACTTTCGCCTCAAAATTTACGTCAGTTTCTGTGAGCCGTATTGTATTGATAAAATCTTTAATATTTAGAATTTCTCTTTAGTTAGTATTACGATTATTTTCTCGTGTGATCATTTTCCTCGTAGTGTCACACTCACCGATGGTGGTGATGACGATGATGGAGTAAAACAGCGCTCCGGTGAAGGTCCACTGGATGTGGTCGGTGCTCTCATTGCCGTCCCAGCCACGCACCTTCATCTCCAGGAGTATCGCGTTCTCAAAGTCCTGAGCATATACGAGGAAGTCAAGTAATGAAGAGATAAGGAGGAAATAAAAAAGAGACTTGATTTTAACAGATATTCCAAGAGAAATATTAGGAATAAATATATTGGACTTTGTCGGTTTGTGAAAATAAAGCTGATTCAAATCGAGCAGCTGTTATTGTGACAAACGAGATGTACGTCGTCTGTCGAGACATTTGTCACGTCACTAGTTCACGAAACATTCCGAGAAATGCCGAGACACATGTCCGTCACGGGACTGCCTTAATTGACAGTATTTTCCTTGTATCTCTAAGTTTCTTTATAATTGGGTGTTTTTGTTGTATTTTGTATTTTTGACACTTTTTGCGTGTAGATAATGAAAATTATATTTCTTTGCCAACACTCTCAATCTTTAAAGTAAACTTCATTAGTAGGTACACTGTTGGCATCTACACCTGACGGGGCTCGGGCCTTCATAAGCCTTACGCTTTATGCTTCCTTTTCTTTTTAACTAATATGTTCTCGGCTATATTCGTCATCATCCATGTTTTAAGATGAGAACAGATTAGTCTAGGACATAGTTACCTTGAGCATGTCCACGACCTCGGAGGTCCAGTTAGTCTGGTTGAAGAGCGGCACGGTGCGCGTCATCGTCCAGATGCTTTGCGTCGTGTTGCTGCGGATCTGAGATATATTCTCCTTCACCTGCACACAACGTAACATCACAACCCCTTAATACTTACCAGTGCATTTCAGGTCAAATGAGCAAAATTTCATCAACATATTTTAGTTTTAGACAGGTCAGGTATATTTAGTATGAGAAATAAAGTTTTTCCGCGAAGTCATTCCAGATCGGCACTAAATAAATAAGCTATTATATCGGAGTAGCCATACGATGCAGTTGCAGACTGGTGACCTACATACCGCGCTGTAAGAACTTTGCTGTTTTACGACCCTGGAGTCAAATGATAAGCTATGATGGTGGATTCTAGACGAATAATGCATTGTTTTAAAGTCGAGTACTCAAAAAGTTGCTATTACATTAGACTACCACTGAGTAATTAATGCTCATCTATTATAGTTGAGATTGTAACTTTTATTCACGACTTTGAAAAAATACAAAAATTACTAATTGCCGTTCTGTTTATACAGCCAGAAATATTGTAGCCCGAGACATAGACATGCAAACACATTATTTCTTGTTTTTCTTTTGTCTGCCCATCACTGTCTTAGGCTCATTACACATCACGTCAATCATGTATATGGCAGCATAGACTGATCCGTAAGAAACTGAACTACGTCTGAAAGGCAGAAGATGCAAGTATTTAGAAGAAAATTTAGGAATAACAAATAATATGTGAATCTTGATAATAGTGTAGTTGCGTTCACAGAGTTTGAGCGGTGCTCTTGAAGTGATCGTCGATCAACTAAGTGTGCGCGCGCCGCCAGCCGGTGGCAGCGTGCCATTCTTTGATATCACATAATTTACGATCAAGTCATTCAAAATAGTTCTGATTAATATAAATTAATTTGACGATCCTCGTTAGGTTTGAATTACAAAACAACGCAGTTTAAAATAAACATGCGTCATAGAAACAAGATTTATTTGACTACTTTGACGGAGACCCGAATCGTTCGTGCCAAGGCTTCATACAATAGTGACCAGGTCTGACAGCGCCTGACATTATGTCAATGGTGCACAAACATTAATGAGTGTAGCAGACATATGTAGGTGTGTGTCTGACCTCTCTCTCGTGCTGCGCCTCCAGCTTCTCGAAGGTGACGGCGCCGAGGATGCAGTACGCCACCACGAGGCTGATCATCACGAAGTGCGAGAACACCACCGAGCACAGCTTCCACGTGTAGTACAGCACCTAACACACAATAACTATAGTCATTCGTCAGATACTCTCCTCAAAGCACAAAAATTAGCTCTACCAGTGCTCTGACGAACACTTCGTAGGTGCGTAGTGTAGCGTTTATGCCTTAAATTACAATTTAATAAGGGCCAAGAGAATTAAATACTTTTTAAAAAGTAAGTTTAGGCAAGGCAAAGCAAATTGGAGAGTTGTAGGGCAAAAAAAAACGGAGTATAGAGAAATATACGTATTTATACCAAAAATATAACAAAAATGGGGCGCTGTGGCTTAATTTCTTATTGAGATAAAGGCAAAAGCATGTTCCGAATGTTTTTTTTATTGTCTGGCTTTCTAAATAGATTTATACTATTGTGCCCAGTTATCATTCCTGTTGTAAGTACCTATTATAACAGAACATCTTCATCCAGTAGGTCTAGCACGTGGCGGTCATTACTGCTGTAATTCATTCATCATTCCGCTAGTCGCTGCACCGGCGCCGCTCGTTTCACGCACAATTTTCTGCTCGCTTAGACATCATTAGTGAGTACTACAGATTTATTTAAATGTTTTAAATACATTGCATACTCACAGAATTATGTTGTAAACCTAATTTGTGTCTCCTATTGAACTTAGCCTTCTAAACGTCACGTTTCGTTAGTCACTTAAAATAATATAAGTAGGTAGGTATTATAGTGTAGATTTTTTTGAGAAAACCCGACCCAAAGAGGTTAAAAATTTCTGACACCCACAGAAATAAAGATCACAATTCCCGAATACTAAAATTATTCGAAATACATACCTTAATAAAGTGACGTTAATTAGTATCGTTATATCAGTGTGATGACCCAGGGTATGCTCAGCCGTATGAAAATCAATTCAAATCCCTTAGTACATAAACATTATCAAAGGCAACGATTACCAGTTACATCTTTATCAACAGTTTTTACTATGATAATACGTTTCGTGCAGTGTTAAGTGGTCTGTCATCGAGCACCTTGATCTCCGCACACTTTGCCCACGAGATGGAAATATCCGTCGAGCGGGGGTGTGGGTGTGTACCCCGACACACACAGCGCAGCGACACTGTAGGCTGCAGCCGGTCAGCCGGTGTGTACGGAGGCGTCTTAATGAATTCTTCACAGTTTATGTTTACTTCAGATCAGTATCTACTGACAATGCCAATCACAGCGGTTCGTGCAACTGACGAACTCGTTGTTTTAGCGTAAAAAGGAGTGCCAATCTACATGTGTTTTTGATTGACGGACACAATTTGGATTTCCAATAAGTCCTATTCCTGTCTTTTGATTTTTTACTGTAAATCCTATGTTACATTTGTTGGCGTTATACATGGATCAGAACATAACAGCTTTCCTAAATTCAGCCTGTCAAAAACAAGGAGCTTGAAGAACGTATCTATATAATCCTCTGAAAAACTATTTTGAACCGCGTAACCTGTAAATAAACTATACGGAGCTTATTCCCAATTCCTAGGAATTGTTTCGTGTGACTGTGGAATGTATGTCAGTAAACGCGCTCCGGTTCAGGGAAAATCCTAGTTAATACAAATACTGTGAGATGCGAGGTTATTTAATGCAATTCAGAGGTCGATCTCTTGTATCGAGCAAGAAGCACTCAGTCGTTCATTAAAACTACTGCCTTTGTAAAGGATTGTGACTATTCTCTTCCTGACAATATGGAAAAAGAAACTTCTTTTGTTCGTCGATTTTCTAATCAGACTTACTTCGCCTATCTTTTTTGGTAAGGCTGGTGAAAACTCGTGGACAAACGCCCCTTGGGCGAGGAAGTGGGTTTCTTTCGACCATATTGTAACCGAGTGGCCCTAATGCGTAGATAAAGGTTCGTCATTTTATCTAAATACGTCACTAACACTAATATTCTGCGTAGGTATAGTATACGTATAGCTAGTAGGTACGTGCGTGCGATGACAGAACAAGAGTAACAGGTCGCGCATTAAATCACTATTGCTATAAACACATCGTCAGGAGTCGGTCGTTAACGGACGCATGGAATTGATAACAGATTAATACATTACACGAAAAGTTCCTAACATACCACGAGCACCAGTGGCCCACAGCTGGGCGCTCAAGGTTAAAAAATACCTATGGAGGAAAATACTTAAGGGGGATTCTTTTTGGACAATTGGAAAAACCCTTATATTTTTTTCTATTTTGTTTGTTTGTTTCTGTTTTTTTTTTTAAGAATTGGACCCGTTAAGTCCCACTGCTGATTTTCTCTCTTTTGCAATTTTTAGCCACGTGCGCCCCATTAGGTACCTATCTAACAAGATCGTCACACCACCTTCGACTGCTTCAGAGACGATAGCAATCTTGCTAGTCGCTTTTAACGTGTCTTGTTCTCTGACAAAGGTTTGTTTTTACCTTAGCGCACTTGCTGGGCGGCGGCAGGGGGTAGTCCCCGCGCTCTACCCGCGCCTCCCTCCGCGACATGCTGCACGCACTTCACTACACTGTCAACAACACTCCTGGACGAGTGTCCCACACCTGACCACTCCACAGCACTGCCGCATGAGGACCACCCCTCATACACTTTGTAAGGTTAACACTACAAGTCACGACCAGCCTTTTCAGTCCACTGCGCCGGCACTTCCACTCGCTCAGCGGCAGTACCACATAAATCTAAGTGTTTACTCGGCTCACAACACTCCACTAATGCAGACAACAGATCAAACGCCGCGGATACCAATATCGCGCTAAATTTATTATTTGTGCAATAAATCTCTCGAGCCGTTATGATGTGGTCGGCTGTTGTTGACGTGTGTGTTGTGTACCGCGCGGTGCGGCGCGGGCGGCCGCCGAGCGCGCGCTGCTCGAGTGCTGCGGGATATATCGGGCCGCGGGAGCACGCCACACTTTACGATCAAACCCGATGTTATTTGGGTCATAATGCATAAAACCATTCACAAGCCGGCTCGTTATGCTCGGCCCACGTGCGAGCTGCTCCGCCCGAACCATCGATGACGACATCCTTGTTATCAATGCACAATACGTATTTAAGAGCAGTTAATGACTGCTGAACTTTATACTGCAGTAGTGGACAACACATAGCGCTATTATAGGCTTTTAATTCTATGACTTAAGGTACCGGTTAATGTTTGTGACTAATCTTATTAATGAAAGTTGTGTTCAAACAGCCACATGACCCTTTTGGAAATATTCTACGTCAACAGGTGCGGTGTTAGCTGAGGCAACTGAATTGATATGGAGGGGAGTCCTACGTACGAGTGTTTGCTCTGACACGGATACTGCAACTCCAATTAGTTCTATGTGTATTTTCAATGTGACACTAAAGACTATGTACAGTGAGTGCAACCTTTGGGCATTGAGAGATGACAATTGGCAAATTTTAAGAAACTCAATGTAGGATCCATATTATCTGCTGCCATGTCTATCGTTAAGCGGACGCAATTATTAACAATTGCTATAAGATTTGACAGATAAGAGTGCTAAATTTTTAATTAATTCTTCTGAGGGACGTCACTGTTTTTCAAAACAAAACGGCGTTACAGTAGTCAGTAATGTTTAATTCTTGTCATTATGATACACATTAAGACGACGCTAGCGCCAGGAGGTGCAGTGGGAGTAGTTAAAACTAAATTCTGATGTGAAGACGTGTGTAGCGTTCTCTTTGTAGCAAGTGTAAACCTATTATAATACAACTAAATAAGTAATACACAGATACAATAATAAGTTATATTTATTTACAGAAGAGTCGCACAGTGTACATACAATGCGTATGTTATTTACATGTTGTACTGACACAGACACAAATACACATAAATATGTTTTATATTATTCTATTTACCTTGTTGAGCCTCGGGTTTGTCACTATAGCTGTAAAAATAGCTGCTACTCAATACATATAATCAGCATGTTCACAACGACTTGCTATGTTTATTATAATTTAATATCACAACTTCAACACTTGTGTACTCAATCACGTGTCATTAACAGTTAGAATTATCATAACAAAAACTTGCAGAAACTGTGAGTAATGTACTTAAATAAATAACAAAATAATAATAAATATTAGTTTACAAGTATGTCGCATCAAATCTTCAAGATTGATCAACTATAAATTTTAGGTGTTGGCAAAGTTATACGGCACAGAAAAGTTTATAACAAAAACGAATGACGAATGGATATCGTTCAAATGATGAAAAAAATAAAAAGTTAATATAAGTAACAAATTCTTCATAATAAAGAATCGAGTAATTTATGAATTGTACTGTAGTCTAGGGGTATGTAGCATATGATAAGAATGGTTACAAAACGATAGCCAGCACCGTTTTGTATTAAAATTACTTCAAATATAATATTTTTACTTAAAACTATTCACAAAAACATTGATCTTTCTGTCATGCAACACTATATAACATAGAGTTTACAATGATTACAGTCATGCAGGGCGTTGATGGTAACTGTCAGTAGCAGGGCCGGGCACCATCACCACCTAAAAATCTAAATGTATTTGACATTCCTTCATGTGTAGCGTTTATTGATATTGTTGAAGAAGTTTAAATCACTAATGATCAGAAGAAAACTTATCCTTTGTTGTAAAATTCACAGTCTCAATACCGAGCTGTACGTTATTTAAAGAATCTACAAAGTTTAGTATCCACACTATTTTCGTGGCAATCATTCCAAAGTTAACTATGCTTCCAGTCTTTGACTCAAAGCCAGTGAGACCTGATGATCTGGGTACAGAAATGCCAAATAAGTTTAACAGATTTCCACAGTGTCGGTGATGGTGGTTGCCCCTGGTGTGTGGCGTGTGGTCACGCCCTGGTGGTCATCTGCAGCTGGTCGGCGGGCGCGGGCTCGGCGCGGCGGGAGATCTGCTCCGCCTCGCGGATGGTGTCGGGCAGGCGCGTGTTCAGCGTCTCCGGCGTGGTCAGCATCAGCGCACCCGCCACCAGCGCCGTCGATCCGAACAGCACCGACGGCAGCCACTCCACGTAAATCGCCTGCAAGTTTAAATCCCAAATCAGTATAGTCCTTCAATGTGTCAGTAACTGTGACGGAATTTGTCAACAAACCAAATAATAAATTTAATATAATATATAATAATAATATCCTGGGAAAATATATAGTAATATATAGCCAAAACAGATAATATGTAGATTTGAACATTAGCTAGTGCTAGAACTGACCAGTAGCGGCATCTGTGGCGCGACGATGGACCCGATGCGGCCCACCATGGAGCAGAAGCCGAGCAGGCTGTGGCGCGCATGCGTCGGGAACAGCTCCGACGTGTACATGTAGATGCCGTTGAACGCCTGCGTGATGGCGATCTTACCCAGGAGGTACAGCAGAGTCGCCAGCCATGGCAGCGCTACAACAACGAGAGTAATGTGATATAGTTAAGGAAGCTAAGAAAGATTTACTTTTTTACACATAGATAACCATGTTTTCTGGCAACCTTTGGCAGCGTAAGACGATTTTGTAAAAAATATTTTACTTAATTAAATAGAAATAGCATGCAATATCATCTATGGGAATTATTGGGAATGGTCATCATGTCACTAATTTCTACTTCGAGAAATGCATAATTCATTTTTTTTTTTTTTTTTTTTTTTTTTTTTTTTTTTTTTTTTTTTTGGGACAACTCACACACGGTTATCTGATCCCAAGCTAAGCAGAGCTTGTGTTATGGTAACCAGACAACTGATAAACTTACTTATATATTTCTAAATACATACATATTATAGATAAATTACACCCAGACACCAGAACAAATGATCATGCTCATCACACAACATTTATCCTGGGCGGGAATCGAACCCACGACCTCCGGTATAGCAGTCAGGGTCACTAACCACTAGACCAACAGGCCCGTCCTACGATACCGACCTACACGATAGACAATAATAATCATTGTAAGTAGAGGTATAAATGAATTCACATCAGAATTAAATCGCGATATTGCATCAGGTATTCAGGTTTTTTGCTTATTATCTGGGTGACAATTAATAGTTACGTTTATCGCTATTAACAGAGAATAATTATCAATTATTTTTTTAAATAGCAAAAAATCCTTCGTTGTCACTCACAGCAAAGCTAGGTATATAGTAATATGTGTGCCTTACATTTAGGCACGAACGGTATGGCGACGCAAGCGAGGCCGCACACGGTGTACGCGCAGAGCAGTGTGCGCTTGCGGCCGAAACGGTCCAGCACGAGCGCGTTGGTGACGACGGCGATGACCTCCACGCTCACCACCAGCATGTAGTTGGTGTACTTGTCGCCCGCCAGCGACACCGAGTTGATGGCCAGCCCGTAGAATACGAACGTGCACGTGATCCACCACCACGAGCAGATGGCCAGCCGCGTCATGATGATGGGTGACTGCAGCACCTGCGTCCACAGCCCCTCCGCCGCCTTCTCATCTTTCTTCTCCTCCAGTGGCTTGACCTTCTCCTCCGACAACTGTTTCATCGTCTCGTCAGACAACGTGACCTTGTTCATTTTCGCGGCTCGCATTATGATCTCCACCGCCTCCGATTTTCGTCCTTTAGATAACAGCCACCGTATGCTCTCTGGCAGGAAGTATATGTACAGTAAGAATAGCAGAGATGGCGGATATACGACGAGAATGAAAGTTCTCCAGTACTGGAAGGCCTTCGCTAGAAGAGCGAAGCTCAGTCCTCCCAACACCAGCATTATGCCCAGGAAGGCTGTAGTTAGCACTCTCTTGTCTTGTCCTAGTAATTCGATAGCTGGAATAAACAGAATCTAAATTAGTAAATTCCGTAAAAAAATTATGGACACAGAATGGGAGCTGTGTGAGTTCCTTACTCAGAATGTAGGCGGCGGGGAAGGCGCTGGCGCCGGCGATGGTCTCCAGGAACTCCACCGCGATGTACATCTCGTAGGAAACGGAAAAAGCTTTTAAAGTACCGATGGCTCCCACCAATGTGCAACTTAAAATTAAGGCTCGCTTTCTGCCCCAACTGCAATGAGAAAGATAAGGACAATAAACTTACGAAATGTTAATAAAGTTGTCACAAACCATATAAAAGAGATATTTAAATAGCATACCGATCGGAGATGTATCCGAGGATGGGCAGCGACACCAGCATGCCGATGTTGTGCACCGTGCCCACCAGGGTGCGCTTCCATTCCTGACACGCCAGGTTGAACTGCGAAAAACAAATGATTTCAAGTTATTCGGATCTTATAAGGTTTTCTATAGTACAATAACACATATGAAGTGCAATAAAAATGTTGAGTATTGAGTATTAATTATTTAAGACAAAGTACGTAGATGAGTTTGATTTTGTTTTTATTTTTTGTTTACTCATTAAAGGAATCAATATTACATTAGGAGCTAGTAGCAGTTCACCAGTTATCTGGCGTAGAGCACGGGGCCAGAGCGGGCAGCGCGCGCAGTGAGCCGCGACCCCTTCATGATGATACAATATGCGTGTCTAATATTCTGAACATTGCCTAACTTCCGGCCACGGTATGTCCTAAGCACTGTGGAACTATGATACTTGTAGTAAATTAGCTAATTACACATTCTTCTAACAAAAAAAGACCTTCTTGATTACAGTGCCAACTAGATTCTTGTAACTTTACGACTATGAATGAAGGTAGGTACTTCATAAAATAATCAAGTAAGACTTGAACATCATAAACACAACTTGGTCCTTTAATGATTAATGGAGGGATAACTCACAAAAAGCCACTTATAAGATTGTGAATCGTACTCCAACAACACAAAACACCTTCAAAGGCTATCTACAATATTATTTGTCGTATGAAGATCTCCGTTAATATTATGAGAAGCCTTAACTTTGTTGTCTCATTAACTTCTGTCAGCTGAAACAAACTGGCCAAAGTATCCTTTAAGCGTCTTTCTTTTGGCTAGTAGTATATTTAGGCGTTTAATAGTGTATTAAGTTTAAGGATTAAGTTGTCTTTATTAACATTACAACATTACATAAAACCTATAAGAACACTCACGTGCCGTACTAATCAGATAAATTCACAAACAAAGAGGAAACTCAGATGTTATCACTTGTATTTTATAGAAGTGATAATTATGTAATATTATGTAAATCAGGGCCATTGTTCGACGGTCAACAACAGCGCATAACACCGCGAGTCACAACACACCTGTGCACGCGCGCGCTATCACTACACGACGCACGCTCATGCAGAAGTCGCACCCACGGACAACATTCACCGTCATCATCATCTAGAGCCTCTGCCCTCCTACTTCTGGGCATAGGCCTCCCCTTTCTCGTGCCAATTTCTACTGGTCCTGTGCCAGCATCATCCAGACTCGACCAGCCACCATTACATTGCTAAATTAGTAGTAGTCATACTCCTTAGTGGAACTTTCAACGTATCGTTGCATTTCCTAACGACAAAGGGTTCCTAACAAGTTGTTCTCGACCTATTTTTGTAAAAAGCAATAATGGCTAAAGGGTGGAGACCTGGTGACCTGAAATACAGGCTCATAAAGCCTAGCTTAGGCACCAGTCAATATACTGTTTACTTATTATTTTTATGAGACTCTAAAATGTACATATATAATGTGTTTATATTGTGGTGAGAAAATAAACGTTTATTATTATTATTATTTATGGGAGTTTTTTCTTTTCTCAGCCCTTGGCTGGTTTAAACCACATGACCGTAATATTTTGAATCACTTTTCCGAATGCTCCTTCTGAGTGCGCATTGTTGTGAGTACATCTGTCGCGCATTATGTAAGGCAGGTTAGCCGCGGTAGCCTTACCGTAGTTCAATACCAATGCAACCGGGTTTCCTTGCGACTTGCAATATTGACACACGCTTACTCGTCCGCTCACACGTGGCTTACTTTATCAAACACGCAGAATTTATATACAGATAACAGACTACCTGTTGCTGATAGTTGTATGCCTTCCGGACTTCATATCATTCGGCATTTTCACTTGTTATTAACAGACGAGATTTGTGGCAGATACCTACCTAGCTACTGGTTGTCCTAGCTGATGTGAGGTCAATGTGGTGTGTTACCTCGGCGACGATGGTGTTGTTGGCCTCGTAGAGCCAGTGGTCGCAGGGCAGCGGGTCCTGCGCGAAGGCGGTGCCCTCCGTGCAGGGCAGCTGCGGGTCGAGCGGCGCGCGTCGCTCGCAGCGCGCGTGCACGCTGGCCTCGGCCGCGCCGCCCAGCGCGCCCGCCAGCCACGCCGGGCGGTACTCCGAGCTGCTCTCCGACTCGCACTCCGGGACAACGCATCTGCGACACAACATAACTAGTTCAACCCTTTCCTTTAATAAAAACTTGAGTATAACGAAGAAGAAATTACAGTACTGAAAACCAGTTATTAAAAATATAGCAGGTTTGCTTTGTAGTCTATGCATATTATACCTGTTCAAGATAACCCTGGTAAAGAAGAGAAAAACTTTCATTTTGATGATGTTATAACAAAGCTTATTAATTATGAAAAAAAATCGTATCTGCTCTCTAGCAAAATGCTCTATTGCCCGGGTTATTATCTAAATATGTACTTCAGCACCCTCCTGTAATCCCCGCACTAAGGCATTCACGTGACAGTTGGCTTAAATCATTATTTTCTACATGATTACCATCCTTCAATGCAATCTGCATTGAAGGATCGTAATCTTCTTTAAGTTCTAAAACTTAATATTGAAAAGTCATAAAATACTTTAATAACATATGTTTTACAATATACAAATAAGCAGTTTAACAATAACACACAAGTACATAGACAGTCATAAAGTCGGCTGCTCATCATTACTCGCTAAGCTTCCAACAAACATTGTACAAGTCTTAGTGAATGGATTATTATCTGTACTACCTACACTACCTACTGATCACTACAGAGAGACAATATAAATACAATCACTACTCGTTCTCTTTAGACGTTTGATTACTGCAGCATATCATTACAAAACAAATGATAGTGCTAGCACAGACAGCGTCACGTCATTGGTAACACTTGGATTGGATGAAAACCTAAGTAATAAATCTTATCTCTTTTTTTTAACTAATTTGATTTCATAAAAATTCAAATCATATGCACAAACACACCCAGACTCAGAACAAGTACTTGTGGACCACTAAATGTTTGTTCTACTCGGGAATCGAATACGCACGCGGTGAATCTAGCGTGGTAACGACTGAGTTTCATCTTCACTTGACTGTCTATTAAATAAAGCCCTTAGTGATGATGTTGATGTAACTTAACGTAAGATACAATTTAAATGCAATGTCAATACCTATATCTTCCGCTATTTCTTAAATTAATAGGTTGGTATTTCTGATCCATTATTAACTGAAGAGTAATCGTGATGACTAGAGTAGTGCTGGTGGCTTAGACTTAATGATAATGGTGATGTTTAATGTATTATGTACACAAGATGCACAGTAAACATTATTTATATTATATTAGATACACGAACTGTCACGATTGATTCAAGATTACAGCACGTAGCTGCAGTAGGGACGTGCCTCCAACTACAATTAGTTACTGCGAATAGCGTAATCAACTTTACACGTCTTTGAAATTGATATCGCCGGTCAAGTTCGAGTCGGAGAGTTCCGTAAAAAAGAGCAACAGAAAAGAAACTTTCAAATTTGAGACGAATCAATTTAAAGATTTCAATCTTTATTTTTAGCCGTTTTAGTTCGATATTATAGCAACAACAGAAATTAATTATCTGTGTAATTTGTAACTGAATAGTTATTATGGTTCATAATATATCAGCTGGAGAGACAGACTGCGGTGCGTCAATAACAGGATTCCGTTTTTACCCTTGTAAACAGAATTATTAAAGAAAAATAATATTTATATGAAATTATAGAAGTAACACAGAACATATTTTATCAGACAAAAAATACAAACTAGCTTAATAAGCAATGAGTAAACGAATCAAATGATTAAGTGATTTAAGCTATTTGAACATTGACTAGCGCCTCTCAATGCAAGGGCAAAGGCAGGGATATCGCGGCCGCTGCAGAAAATACCTCATCATAAAACATCAGAATGTTTCAGGCAATTATTGTAATAAGCAGATTATATCTGCCGTCACACGTGAGTGCGCCCAGACCTAACAATACACAGAATATACTTCACAATAATACAAATACGAGTAACACTCGACAATACAGCCTACCGATACATTTTGTATAACCGTCTCGAAAGACCAAAGCAAAGTTATATTATCTAGGGTAATTGAAGACAATTAGCCGTGACAGTGTTTATTACAACAAAAGCATTAACAGTAATATTTGTTAGTGTAACGGAGTGCGTTAAGTGGGCGACGACCGCAGCTAATGTCTCACAATAACTTGTTCACACCAGCTGCGTGGAGGAGACACGTAGCTAATGAACTGTCCTCAGTCAGAGACCTACACGACATCAATACCCCAAGAACACAGTAATTAATGTTGATAACACTGTCACCACAAACCGAAACTAGCGAATGTCCGGAGAAATTTGGAAATCCGTAGCCATTATTACAACTGATATCAATTTTGATCAGTTTCGGAGGGACAACGAATTTTATGCGAATTAGTTAAAGCTATGCTTTTTTGTAATGTCTTCAAAAAAGATCAAACATTAGTTACGTAATATCCATGTTTGCGGTAATGGGATCTCCCACAACCACACTCACTAGTTCCTAGCCTAGCCAAATTAACGATACTTTAAGCATCAACACAAAACAAACATTAGGCATGATTCCACACAAATACTTGAGACAAACAAGACTACTAGTTAAGGAAACTTATATGATCCGTTTGAGATACCATCGTGCATCGCTGCATCGTAAAGATCTTAACATTCTAACATGATGTGTTACAGTGATGTTATGTTTTCCCTATTTTAAATAGGTAGCAACATGTCCTTGTTTTTGGTCGCGCTTGTTTTGAATAAACTTAATGTTAGTTAATCAGATCTAGTTTAGATTGATATCTGCACTGAGTATCAAAATAGTCGCACATAATAACAGTGGTCATACTTTACAAAATATTCCCTTCACATACGTCTTGTTGTGTTAGTATTTATTCTAAAACTTCCACTCGCCTTATCAATATCGTTAATTAATAGACGAATAAGAATCCTATCACTATAGTTACATAATATAACGAAACAGCTATCACATTTACTGACGTAAACATACATACAGACATGTTGACTCTACAACCAAATACGACTGCCCGGATAGCCGACTGGTTTAGGTCACCAAACCATCCCACCGCGCGCGACGTGTCGCGGGTTCGCTCCCCGCGTAGGACAAGCATTTGTGTGATCCACAATTGCTTGTTGAGAGATCGTGCGTATATATAAGATCTTCTAATTACGATCACATTCCTGTTCTTTCAACTGATTGTTCAGACGCAGATTTAAACTGAATAATTAAAAACAAAGCCAAATACTTAAATATAAATCGTGAGGTACTTATACATTTCATTCGGCATTTTTTATGCTCCTATTATATTATACGGCTGGTCTCATATTATATTCCTACAGAAAGAGGTTTCCCACAATTAATATAAGTAAGTATATTGTCTCATACAAATGCTTCAGTTGTACCTACTTATTATGACTGACAGGTCATTACTCTGCTCTTTTCACAATTATATTATCTGTGAATTATATAAAAATCCTAATATTAATTTTATTCAACTTAATTCGTTTATACACTTCATCTAATGATCAAATACCCGTAGATATTAGGCCTCTCGCTTCGTTGACAATTTTTTTACTACGCATTTCTAGAATAACTTTAAACAACCTGTTTTTTTTTTTTTTTTTTTTAAGGATAACAAGTATAACCATCAATATTATGTGACCTCGTCACCTCTATCCAAAAAAGGAAAAACTGCCAGCTAATATAAATGTTTGAAACTAAGCTAATATAATGAATAAATAATAAATGTTGGCCGTGAGTTGCGAGTTTGAACACCGAGTGTATCTGTCGTACAGAATTCTTGTGAGGTACACGCTGACCAAGCACGTGCCGAGACTGGGTAATGTCTGCAGCGATATAGATGTAAAAACACCAGTCACATGTGCGTGGTTACTAAGTACCACTCTTTAATAAAAAATAGCTTATAGCATTCAGCCCGACTCTAGCGCCAAACTAGGCTCTGTGTCTTATTGCTTTTCCTTAACAAATGTATCGTTCAAACAATTAAGCAGTCACTACACGCAGTCACTGCCCTGTTATTCCTAAGCTGAATGTTGATTGCAAATCATCATTTTTTATTGTTATTTGTTTTATAATTGTCATTTTTTGCAAAACTTAAAAGCGTTGAGTTGCGTGTTCACATTTTTTTATAATATTGTACAGTACAGTAACATGTAAGTAAAGTACTGCAACCTACTCGCGAAACCACGTCGTGTTCACGTGTCCTACTCAAAGAAAAGGCAAAACCTTAAAGACACAATTGAAGGTACAGAAGAAAACACTCAAACAGAAAATATTTCGTCACACTGCTTACTATACACCTAAAGAGTGTGAACACTGTGTACCCAATTGTAATTCCTCAGTTGACTAATAAATAAGCTGCAGCGGCTCAAGTAAGTCAGGGTCAGTGCTGCTCGAGATATTGTATTGACAAGCAAATCAGTTGCGACAGCGAGTAGCCCTGGTCGGCGAAACAAAAACAAGAGACACACGCAAAAACTACTTCACTACTTATATTTACAATAAAAACATTCCTTAAATAGGCGTTATTTTTTTATGCCAGTGATGATCTTGATGTCCACAAAAACGTATTCTGTCGTGACCTTTCTGTTTGCTACCAAGACTGGTTAAATACGAAATAATTTAATGCAAAATACTAGGCTATAATAAATGTGAATCCTATTATACATCGCTATTGAATATAATAAAGTAAAATCAATAAATTATGTCAACAATAAAATTGAAACTTAACATTTAATTTACATTTAGCAGCCTGAGGTAAATCTGTTTTTTACAACTTTATCAGAATTCCGTTTTTTCACGAAGTTACCACAAATTGTTCCTAACTACCACAAATCATCAGGTTCAAGCAGCATCACGGCTATCATTAACATGTTTAGACGATGACTTAATAATCACAAAAACTGTTGACAATAGTATGAGAGCTTGACGTTTTTGTTGAGTTGATCTAAGTACGTTTCGCTGCGGACAAAACATCTCGAGACGAGCAGAGTGCGCCAGAACAGTACTTATGATCCATTCGACAAACCAAACTTTGAATGCACAATATAAACGTAAAACATTATGTGCATAAAAATTCGAAGACTTGACGAAATACGACCTATCCATCCCATATCCTGTATGACTGCCGAATTATTGTGATTAATAAAATATTTCACGAAAAAAACACTTACAAGGTATGTTTGTTTTTTGTGCAACTTTCATGTATCTCCTAACATTCATCTAGTTCTATTCTTGACCGCATTTCTAATTTACCCAGAAATACTAACAGGCAGGAAAGAACGGACATGCGTGGGCAGCAGTAATGAGAGGTGCCTAATAACAGGGAACCAGGTCACCAGACCAGAGGCAACGAGATGCTTCCGCAAGCTTAATACTCAAGTTATAAAAGTTCTTCAGAAAGTACATTCTGCTCTCTCATCGTGATAACTAAGTTCTGCTGTTATTATTTATGAATCTCATCTATCTGTATCACCACTCAAGGAAGATACATTCAAATCGCTCTTACCCTTCCAGGACAAGTTTAATGACATAAATACATGCAACTATTTCAAGAACAACAACACACTTCACATCAATAGCAAATATCAAAGTATTAGCAAATTATGTGAAGTGTGAAGAACTACATTATTTCATTACGCCCATTGAGCTAAGGACAAGGGCTTTGGGATAGAAGCAACAATATTCAGTACGATAGGATAAACTTCTTACGTTAAATCGTTATGGCGACAAGAAAATAACCGCGTAAATACCATGAATACAAAACAAGCTAATGATTCTCACAATAAGCATGTTTAAGGAGATCCGATGGTAAAGGTTGTATGTGTAGCCACTAGGTGTTTCTTAGCGGATCTTAGCGGATGCTGGTAATTGCGGTAATTCCGCGACGGTGGCGCTCGCCGCTGCAACACGTGCGCGATACCACTCCTTCTTATAACGTTTGGAATTATATGTGCTTACTAAGCATATCATAACCATGACTATTATACAAACTACATTTGACGTAGTTAGAGAAATAAGTGATGTTCATAGTAATGTGCAGTGACGCCAACGATGTAATGAGCGGACTACCAGTCTTCCTTTGAGGTCGAAGGCTCGTTCTTGTAACCCAAGTTGTGAAATGTGGTACTTAACTTAATTCGAATTAAGCTCACTGGTTAGACACCCACTGCTAACACATTTTAGGCTGTTTCAGATTATTTTATGGTATAATCGATAAAGTAATCTTAGAAACCAGAAGTGAGGACAGGTTTTTAAAAAGCAAGCACGGTTACGTCACAAACAATTAAACCCAATCATTACAAAGATAACTTAAAGTTAATACATCAAACTCTAATTACTGCAAAGGAATAGGTATGAATGGCAATTATCGAAATAACAATATGGCTGCTATGCTGAATAAATACAACGAAGGTCACGGAGATGTTCCAGCGAAGCCAGCTGACACCGGAGAGAGAGCGTTGCTAGGAGCTCTCCGTCTTTTATAGCGGACTGCTTGTCAAATCCCAGGTTCGAAAGAGGTTTCACTAAGGATCTTGAAGGAGGTTTCACTTTGAAAAGGAGGTTTCGTTAACAGTAAGTAATAAAATATAAAGTAAAGTAATCAATCAAAGCGTGGATTTTTTGCCTGCTGTCAAACTTAGCTACTCCTCTATTACTAAGATGTCCATGAGTACGCCGACCTGGTTACGCTGCATGTGAACATAAGTTTCTTCCTCCCGAGTGCGCCAGGCGAGCACGTGCGCCACAAACAACGTTTACGTATATGATACCTGATTGTATCTCTATAACAATGGGATTTGTGATAATAACACAATAAAACGTTTTGTACGTAATTAAATAAGCATAATATAAGAAGATACCACATTCAACACACTGTACTAAGACCGAGATTTTGATCAAAATCTAATTTTTTTCGTAGTTTTATCCTTGTATGTTACGAGTATGTTGCCAATATGATGCTAATGTTTTAGAGATTAGTTTAAGGTTCATTCTTGACCTGGATGTAAATTTTCCAACAATTATATTTAATAAAATCTTAAAGAAGAGTGCTTACGAAATATTATAGCAAGACAAGACGCTCGTAAACCATACAGTCCAGCGCTAACAGCCTCATTGATGAACTACTCAATAGACGTCATTGATAGTTGCTCACTCGTCGCATAATAAACAATATCATTGTTTTTTACTTCCGCAAAAATGTGGCAACAGGAAGGAAACAGTTCGGAGGCAGCTTCAGGTTATATTTAGAGCGGGAGACGATCACATTCTAATAAATTCCGGAGTTGTCTCAATGTGACCAGTATTTAGGCGGTCCGCACCGCTCGGCGCGTATGTCACGCGCGCACCTGAAGGTGCTTCCTGTTAGGAGGATGCGCCATTTGTCGCTAACTAGTTCCACCTGACTCTACATTATTACATATTCATAATCTTCTTAAGTTTTATTAATAGTTACTAGTTTATGCTAAGGACCGGACTAACTCGTGACGCCACAATTGTCGCCCAACAGGGTCAGACTAAAACTTTGTATTTTGTTGTGGTATTAAATGTTTTCTGAGAGTCTCAGTGTGAATTAAAAAATACTTTTAATTACTGCAAAATGTATATTCCTATAAAAATGTAATATATTGTCTTAGGTGACGGTCAGAACTAACGTTTACAATAAAGTTTATAACATTCACAGCAGATGAATAAACTTTCAGAACAATAATTTATGTTAATAAGATCTGGAGTCACCAAAGTTACGCAATGGTATTGATATAAAAGCCAAACCCAACAAAATTAACATGTAACACAGCCCATCATTAGAAAATAAAACACGTTTAGGACAATAAGCTTCTCTTCTGCGACTGTCCCTCATGCTTACTCATGTTTGAGTCAAGCAAATGAATAATTATTGATGTTAATGTGTAGTTCTCTCTATAGCTCACAAATACTTTCGAATGTTTTCTTTTCTTTATTTTTCAAAACAATTAATTAAAGGATGCCCTCACTTTACAATATGCAGTGCATTTAAGATACAAGACATCGTTATTAACCGTATTAACTGAGATCAGTTCATCATATTAAGGTTTGATCGGTTCGGTGCCTCCCTAACCGAGCGCGGACTGTACGTGACACAGGCAACAGTTCTGCCGCACCTAGTTCCATTCTGGGATTTCATAACACATTGAAAAGCTAATTTGACAGTTAAATAGTATCTGTCTTTCAACACCACCTTGAAAATAGACTGGATCTGATTCTGCGAGCCTTCAAATCAAATCTACAAATTGCTAATTTATTTTATGAATTGAATTTTTAATAGGTAACTGTATTGATTATGTATGGAGTAACCTATTCTCTACCCGCCTTAAATGGCATGGCCCGAGGTCGGCTCGCCAGGCTCGCGGCCTGATGCCATATAAAAAAAACTATAAATTGTAAAAAAAACAATACGTCGCAGCCAAAACAATACAATGCAAAGAAGTTACAAACACAAGCCTTGTATAGGGATACCGAATCGTACCGAATGCTTACATCTTCATACCTTCAATTATTTGGCTTTAGCAGTTCAGATACTGCATATGCAATTGATCCTATGGATAAGACGACGGTATAGTTAATAGTTATACATAATGAGTCTCGGCTGAACTCGGCCTATGAGTGGCGAGGCTTAAATGCTACTAAAATTTGTTTCGTAATTGATGATGACTTGATGTCTTTATAATAATAGCAGACACATTTATTTTTTAAATAAACATCACTAGTGTCAAAGTAAAGATTTTTTATTTCCATCGTATCTTTTTGTGGTCTGGTGGTAAATATTTCTAAATGACATACAAAAATCGTTTGCTCCTAGTTTCTGGCCTGGATAGAGTTACAAGAGAAGCTGTTGTGTGTGTCGGTGTCACCTGTAGGGCACGTCTGCGGCGAGGAACACGTAGTTGGTAGCGTAGAGCGCGGCCACGAACACGCTGAGCGCCAGCAGCACATAGTTGGTGAGGTGGAAGCGGCGCGCCTGGCCCAGCTCGTGCATCAGCCGCTCCGTGTCCACGCCCGCGCTGCCCGCGTGCTGCGCGGTACCCGGACTCGACATCACGGCCCAGACACTCACAAAACTACGCGATACTCACAGAACTACGCGGTACTCGGTTATTACAAAAACACAGATTTAATTTTAATTTTCAATTATAACGTAAATGTAAATAGTTTAATACGGTATGTGACGAATGAGTTCGATGCGCGCGCGCCGGTCGCGGTGCGGGCGTGCGAGTGCTAACTGACAAGGGAGATGCGACGCCGGCATATAACCTGCTGCGGCGCCGCCCTCCAACTCCGTGCCATATTGACATACACCGCCGAAGCCTTCCGCAGCTGTCCAGGTCGCGGCTCGCGCTACTTCCGGGGCCACTTTGACCGCGGATTTATTTTCCGCAGGAAAATATGTAGAGAAACCACTCTTCTAAGGACATCCAAAGTGTCGACAGTTGTTAGGTAAATGAAGGAGCTATAAAATCCTAGACTTAGACACGAGTTAACTAGAACCAGTCGCGCAATAACACAAACTTCACGCTCACTTGCTGATCACAATGCAGCGTCACTTCGTTACTTAACGCGCTGATCGGCCCGCTTGCCTATAAGTTAATGAAATATTCATTCCCATACCTACATCTCCACTGAAAGTTCACGTACATCTCCACTTTGACACATGACTCCATTACAAAGGATCATTAGTAACGCTGCTCGCTTCTGTTACATTGATGTTGTATGCGCTATTGAGATACTGGTTCCCACATTACATAATTACATCTTGGTTTGCAATGTCGGTCCTCATACGACCCCAAGAGTTCAACCACTTTTTTATACATATTTGGATTTCTAACAAATGAACGATAATTAGTAGTCAAGTTCAGGATTAGGTAACAGAGACTACTCAGGTAGATAGCGCCATCTGTCGGCAATCACAATGCTACATGAGCGCAATGTTTCAAAACTGATGAAGCACAAGCTTTAGGACTCGCGACTCTGAGGGTTCTTCTCTTATAATGAGGTTGAGCGTTGGGAGATCTTAATATTAGAAAACGAAACATTTTTTTTCGGTTAAAGAAATACGTGGCCGTTATTCTTCAAAAAACTATTTTTGGAACAGGCAGCCCATGAAATTGTTATTAGAGATATAATACACACTTATCTCACCGACATTCCTACACAACAGCATTGCACATTCACCTCAAGTGTTAAGAACCATTTGCTCAATAATTACTGTCTTTAAAAGCTTCTCTAGCTTCTATCGATTTCTCGCGACAGCGACACAGCCCTGCCGCCCGGCGCCGCCCGCGCTAACAGCGGCATGTCATTGCGACACACCGCAGACACCACTAACTGATCATTAATTGATTGCAACAACAACATTAGAGCAAATAATGTTTTATTTTTAGTATCTACCCGAAAATTCTGCACAATAATGATAATATACTAGTAACTCAACACACTTATTGCGTATTACATTAATTTGAATGTAACTTAAATCGAATTGATAACGTGTGACTCGATACTTCTTGGTAAATAAGAGTTGTCAATAAAACTAAATGTCTACTTAGAACAGACGTCTATTTATAAGGGGTGTAGAGCTGTGTCCTTACAATACTTAGAGGAAATATTTATAGTTGACAATTACAGGTTTAAATATCTATAGCTTGCCCTACAAAGCGCCATAAAACTGCCTTTCGTGTTAATAAACCACCTGTTTGCAATTAATATAATCATTGATAGTACCAATAATACAATTAAACCCTTTAAATAAGCGCTGTGTTGAAGGTTATCTAAATTTTTCTCAAATATTGTTTTAATATATTAGTTCCAAATCTAGAAAACAATAAACAATACATTAACATGTCATTTACCTAATTACGGCTTCTCTTACAAGTATGTGCCTATTAATTAAGGACAACTTAATGTGCGTCCACAAATTAGTTGTTCTTCATTATACTCAGATATTTTAATTGATGCGTCGATTATATTTATGATAGCCGTAGGTGTGAGATAGCGGTGAGATACAGGTATCTGGAACTAGTCGCTGCACTATTTTCACTTCAAGAGTAATTGCTCGATTACTATTGCCTATCGATGATTAAAAGTTTTAATCATTTTCACAGATGATGCGATTCTGTTTTATCTGAAATTTTAAAAGTCTAGCTATCAGAATTCTTGAGATATAGCCTATTGACAGCCGGCGAAGTCTTAGTAATAGGGTTACATTATTATCATAATGATAGAGAGTCTTATAAAACACAATTAAAATAGAATGCGCCTGACAGATATAATAAAGAAGAAGCGCGCCAGCGAGCGTTATTATCATTATTGTATCAGGCACTTCGGCGGCCACCGCACACATGCAAATGGTCTGATCAGGCTTTCGTACCCAAACAGTAAAAGCGGAAACCTATTTTTTAATCTCTGCTGTCTGTCCGGTCTGTCCGACAGTCATGAATATATTATTTTTTATTGAAAAAGAGCCTTTTCAGCGTTGCAATAGACCGTTTTTTTTAAACTAAAATCTAAACCTGCTTTTTACCGATGATTACTGTCAGAGATATCGTTTGAAAAGTTCTACTTTGTAGCCTATCTTGCATTAACTGATTTTGATACATTATTAATTCAGTTGCACGTAAACATGCATATGGCGTATTGACATAACTGTTATGGAAGAAGTCGATGAACTACAGCTGTAGTTAAGTTATAGTTAAACATAATTTACTGTGTACTTAGAAAATCTCTGTCAAGTTAATTTATATTCCTTTTGTTGAAAGACCTAACATTACAACCATTATAACAGAGCATCCATTCCACCCGAATGGATGCTCTGTTATAATGGTGAACATGCCTCTAGTATTTTCAGTTCAGTACCTAGTACCTACCAGTATCAGTTATTTGTGTTTGCAAGAAGCTGGAAATTAAACTCTTCACACCATACGGTATTTTTTCTTTAAGTTTATGTTATACCGCAAAGGTCAATCCTCAAAAATCCAATCTAGTATTTTAAGGTTTCTTACCTAAAGTATCAAATGGTACTCTATTACTGAGGCCCCGCTTTCTGTCTGTCCCTCCGCTCATGTATCTTTAGGCTATTTTACATGAACCGTGATAGCTATACGAAATTTACACAGATTATGTTTTTAATCATAATTTGCTGTAACAACCGATGATGATTCACAAAAAATATGATTAGTTGGATTTTATTATTGTACAGTTGTTACGGTCATCGATATGACGAGTGGCCAATTTTGTTCGAAAACCTTGAATTGATATTTGCACTCAAGTACAAAACGTGCAAAAAATAGTATTTGTGCCTCGGGGATGGGCGGCCAGACCCGCGCTACGGTTGAATAACTTATATTGTTGAGCTATTTTGGGACACAATGATATGGCCGAGCGATGTGCGCCACACAACAGCACTGGAAAAGTGTTATGATGCGCATGAGTGCGCCCCATCACTAGCTACCCGATTTAGTTAATCTGGCCGTTATCGTGTCTGGTCAACTTAAATACTCTGCGTGATCAGTTTAAATATGTATATAACCAATTTAAATACAGATGCATAAACCCACCGCCATACGGCATATTGAAAAATACGAATAGTGCTAATTTAATCCAATTGCCATTCATTCATCGGCCATTGTAAATAGCAGAATCGGGGCCCAGGACAGAAGGCTTAAATGCTCTCTACAATAATTTCTCGGTCCATGTAGATCGGTTACAAGTTAAATGCCATTCGGACGTCCCGCTATTGAGACGGAGTAGGAAGTCACTAATTATTGGTCGTTGTCAGAGAAGGGCTCTTCAATGTTCATCAGGAAACTTGTCATACAAGACGTTGATGTTTCAGCTGTATGACGTAGATACATAACAAGCCATATTGTTCACGATCAGCGTCGTTCTTCTCTAGTAATATAATGTCTAATCCATCACGTGGACACAAAAAAATCAATTTTATCAAATCGTAAAAAAATTACATATTACCTACATACAATATTTATATGCTGAAGAGGAAGGAAATGTGGGCTTGTTAGGTCACTGGGCACTAAAAACCTTGCTAATATTTTTAAGATTTTGCTATCTTGTTAGTGTCATTTACTATTAATCCATTTATGGTGACGCAGTAAAAGAAAAATACGTATTCCATAATTTTTAACGATCTATCTGATGGGCTATTATTTTTACCTATACTAAAACAGCCAAATGCTGTTTTCGTTTTAATAATAAAAATAAGATCAAGTTTAGCTAGCCATGAGGCACGATACAAAAAAAATGCATCAAGGGGTTCATCATCATAAACTATCTAAATGTATAAAATTATCCAAGAAAAACTGTCGTGACTATAAAGCGACACAAAAAATGAAAATCTTTATAGGTACAAATTAGCAGTAGAACTGCAAGCTCACCTGTAGGGCACCCTGGCCGCGAGGAAGATGTAGGTGGTGTGCAGCAGGCCCACCTGCACGGCCACCAGCGCCACCAGCACGTAGACGCGCAGGTGGAAGCGGCCCGCCTGGCCCAGCTGGCGCACCACGCTGTCGGCGTCCACCTCGCGCGGGCCCGGCTCGGCGGCGGGCGGCTTGCCCGGCTCGGCGCTCGCGCTCATGTCGCAGGTCACGCGTGCTACCACTGCAGCGGCCGCACGCACTGCTGCCCTGAGGGCGGCGCGCAACAATGCCAGCTGATGAATTAGAAAGCCGATACTGGGCCAAGGCTAAGCGCTGTCAATCAAATCTCACTCGAGATGCAATCGGTCCCGCGAGCTGGGCCACCGGCGCCGCGCGCTGTCATCGACACTACTCGCACTACTCCTACGGCCCGAATGAGCCTTCCTTATTTATGTTTTCGCGATTATGTAACAACCTGACTGGAAATCCCCTAACACATTTTTCTAAATTCTATCTCTATACGATTAATGCGGACTGCAATACAGCGGTGCTCTTGCACAAGCAACAGGATAAATCTGCTCAAATCTCACTGCACTTCAAATAACCTAAATTCCATAAAGAGTCGAGAAGTCAAAAGTAATAATACATCCAAGTTCTGAATGTATGAACAAATAGTTGCTCTTAATACAGGTGTCTGCTAAAAGTTGAAGCTTCGTAAGCTGAGCTGTTCAATTTTCCAGACACTCAGCTACTGTGATCCTCTACGAGCATACCTTGTTGCATACACCAGTTCCAAACAATCATATTCTATTATTATGAAACTACTTAAGCAATGCTTATTCTCTATTTAGTGAGGAACTCAACTAAAGGATGTTGTTATAGGTAAACGATCGTGTGGTGGCTTTTAAATATTTTTTGTTCCGAACAACAATAAAATTATTATCTTTTTTCAAGCTTCCAGTGTATTTGCTTGATATTATTTGTATACAGTGTGAGGTTTTGTAATAGACTAGTGGTAAAACTATAGATGTGGATTTTAGAAATGAATGTCACAGCTTCCGTGTTTCGGAGATCTTTCTACAGAAGTGTCGGATTGCCGTCCCATGGGGCTTTACCCCCCGTAAACCTAAAAAACATACAAATTCTATGGATTCGTCTGCCACAGGTATACGGATATACTCGTTATTATTTACAATTCTACCCATCAAACTTATTTAATAATGGGTAGACCTAGGTGATGTTTGGGTCTAAGGAGTAGTGCTCCTTCCGAGCGTCATTCCGGTGAGGCTGACAAAGCTTTTGCTAACGCTTCAGCCTCATCTTTAAAGCTCGCGACACTTGATAAAAGGGCAGGATAAAGTGAAAAAGCGGTTGCATTTGATTATTTATGCTTATGTTCTAAACATTTAACTAACGGAGAAAAAAAAAAGTGGCTAACTGCTTGCAGTTAGCAGACAGACTTGCGCTCGAAAGGTTCCGTACAAAACACCGTTCCGATTTTACCCTTTATAAGAATATAGGTTTATAAAAACATAATGATATAAGACGCAGCGTGTATGTGCTGAGCTACAATGGCTTATTCATAGGAATATTCGCATTGCCTCTGGCAACACGACGCGCAGTTCAAGACACCGCACGCCGGACACCGCTCATTGCCCCTCCGCGGGATATAAGTGACCACATTATGTCTCAGCATTACTGTAGAACTACGCAAAACATTCGATAAAGTTATCATCGCAGTGTGAGTACGGAATGCAGGCGACATACCAGCGCTGCAGTGTCAGCGACCTGCTGCAGGTAAGTATTCAGGCTGCTGCACGTTATACGGGTACATTGCTATTACTGCTTGGTTTTCCTTAACCATAATTGCTACCAGTTAATGAAGTTTAGGTAACGATTTATTTGCTAATACCCTGCTGTAGTGTAGACGATTGCTACACACAGATTTATATAAAATGAAAAGAAGAAATTATGTTAAAAAGATCTGCACATTAACTATAATATTTCATAATTAATTAAAGTACCACAATCACATTATCGGTAAATGTGTTTGCGAGGTCCACCAAGGCGGTGCATTGGGGCCACTGCCGACGCCGACCCTGGCCGTACTGCCGACCTTCTATCGGCACACAACATAATTACTTGTTAACAATAACAGAGCGTGAGCAAATAAAATGGTTCGCGCCAATAACACTCACCTAATCTTAATTAAACTTCGACCATGTAGGAGTGACACACAAACTAACTCTCCGATTGTAACTGATAATAAGGACACGTTGCAATCACATCATTTGTATGTTTACATGCCTTGTGGCGAGTAGTGCTGTCAAATCGGGAGGTCGTAGCCAGTCTACTTGCCATGTTACTAAACGTATAGCCCACGCAACATAACGAAGAAGAAAGTCATAGATGGACCAAGTTTATTATAACCCTTCTCCATCTGCCATGACCACTCAAGTTATTATGAAACACAACATTATGTTTAGATACCAAATTGATAATTATAGTTTCGTGCAATAAAAACATTCCATTTTGCAAACACTAATTGTCAGCCTTGATTTACTATCGATAGTTTTTGAAAATAATTATTTTTAGTGCAATCAAGAATGCAAATGTGTGCGAAAATCCTTTATTGTATGTAATATACGTAATTGTGAAGGTTCAGGAACAATTGGAAGGGGAAGGCCTCGCTAAGCGTGCTGACACCGTCGAGGATGGTCCGGAGAAAGGTGGGGTCAGGGGCAGACAGACGCACAGCACTGCGCGAGGCTGGGACAAGAGTGGCTTCAGTCATAGCGGTTAGCTATGGATAACTGCAACTCTGTCCGATGTTGTTTATTGTGATAACCTTGCAAATTCAGACGCCTTGCTGATACTTAATATTGGAATACAAAAAATCCATATGCTTATCGGATATATTATTGCTATAGCATACCTTTTATTACTTCCAACACTTACAGACCAGTTTTCTATCGTATTCCATTTCGTATCGGAATCTAAGTGAGTCTCTGCTGTGTCGGTGGGGCACATCTAATTTAAGTGCTGAGTGGTTCTCGTTCTTTACAAAGTGCAGTGAGACGTGGACAAGTTTGTAAACTGCCTTCGACGCGTCCTCGACCTACCTTCAGTCGTCGTACGTATTTTCTGTATTGTGAAGATTAAGAACAGAAATCGCTTGTGAGATCTGAAACGTATATCCTTATCTTGGCGGTGCAGTATCGCTCCTTCTTTGGTGGTTTGCTTCCATTCTGGAATTTAAATTTATGGCAGATACTAAAAAAGGTTTTAAATAAAACGACAAAAATGTACATTAAGTAAGAATGTTGTATATTGTTAATAACTACAACTAGGCTTTGTAGCCCGATCATCGACCGTCACGGGCCACTAGTGGACCTCTCATGACGGCTGTCACTACATTACAATGT
Organism: Trichoplusia ni; assembly: GCF_003590095.1. Lineage (NCBI taxonomy): Eukaryota > Metazoa > Arthropoda > Insecta > Lepidoptera > Noctuidae > Trichoplusia > Trichoplusia ni. The sequence continues at coordinate 4,707,224 of NC_039504.1, forward strand.
TGACCTTTACAACTATAGAAT